>NC_058082.1:3319871-3477371 GCF_014858855.1 Bufo gargarizans
GGAGTAAGAATGAGACAACAAGTAACACTCCACCTGATAGAGATGAGGGAGTGATGGAGTAAGAATGAGACAAGTAACACTCCACCTGAGAGATGAGGGAGTGAGTAAGAATGAGACAACAAGTAACACTCCACCTGATAGAGATGAGGGAGTGATGGAGTAAGAATGAGACAATAAGTAACACTCCACCTGATAGAAATGAGGGAGTAAGAATGAGACAACAAGTAACACTCCACCTGAGAGAGATGAGGGAGTGATGGAGTAAGAATGAGACAATAAGTAACACTCCACCTGATAGAGATGAAGGAGTAAGAATGAGACAACAAGTAACACTCCACCTGATAGAGATGAGGGAGTGATGGAGTAAGAATGAGACAACAAGTAACACTCCACCTGATAGAGATGAGGGAGTGATGGAGTAAGAATGAGACAACAAGTAACACTCCACCTGATAGAGATGAGGGAGTGATGGAGTAAGAATGAGACAACAAGTAACACTCCACCTGATAGAGATGAGGGAGTGATGGAGTAAGAATGAGACAACAGTAACACTCCACCTGATAGAGATGAGGGAGTGATGGAGTAAGAATGAGACAACAAGTAACACTCCACCTGATAGAGATGAGGGAGTGATGGAGTAAGAATGAGACAAGTAACACTCCGCCTGATAGAGATGAGGGAGTGATGGAGTAAGAATGACAACAAGTAACACTCCACCTGATAGAGATGAGGGAGTGATGGAGTAAGAATGAGACAAGTAACACTCCCTGATAGAGATGAGGGAGTGATGGAGTAAGAATGAGACAAGTAACACTCCACCTGATAGAGATGAGGGAGTGATGGAGTAAGAATGAGACAAAGTAACACTCCACCTGATAGAGATGAGGGAGTGATGGAGTAAGAATGAGACAACAGTAACACTCCACCTGATAGAGATGAGGGAGTGATGGAGTAAGAATGAGACAAGTAACACTCCACCTGATAGAGATGAGGGAGTGATGGAGTAAGAATGAGACAACAAGTAACACTCCACCTGATAGAGATGAGGGAGTGATGGAGTAAGAATGAGACAAGTAACACTCCACCTGATAGAGATGAGGGAGTGATGGAGTAAGAATGAGACAACAGTAACACTCCACCTGATAGAGATGAGGGAGTGATGGAGTAAGAATGAGACAAGTAACACTCCACCTGATAGAGATGAGGGAGTGATGGAGTAAGAATGAGACAACAAGTAACACTCCACCTGATAGAGATGAGGGAGTGATGGAGTAAGAATGAGACAAGTAACACTCCACCTGATAGAGATGAGGGAGTGATGGAGTAAGAATGAGACAAGTAACACTCCCCTGATAGAGATGAGGGAGTGATGGAGTAAGAATGAGACAAGTAACACTCCACCTGATAGAGATGAGGGAGTGATGGAGTAAGAATGAGACAAGTAACACTCCGCCTGATAGAGATGAGGGAGTGATGGAGTAAGAATGAGACAAGTAACACTCCACCTGATAGAGATGAGGGAGTGATGGAGTAAGAATGAGACAAGTAACACTCCACCTGATAGAGATGAGGGAGTGATGGAGTAAGAATGAGACAATAAGTAACACTCCACCTGATAGAAATGAGGGAGTAAGAATGAGACAACAAGTAACACTCCACCTGAGAGAGATGAGGGAGTGATGGAGTAAGAATGAGACAATAAGTAACACTCCACCTGATAGAAGAGGAGGGAGTAAGAATGAGACAACAAGTAACACTCCACCTGAGAGAGATGAAGGTGAGTAAGAATGAGACAACAAGTAACACTCCACCTGATAGAGATGAGGGAGTGATGGAGTAAGAATGAGACAACAAGTAACACTCCACCTGATAGAGATGAGGGAGTGATGGAGTAAGAATGAGACAACAAGTAACACTCCCTGATAGAGATGAGGGAGTGATGGAGTAAGAATGAGACAACAGTAACACTCCACCTGATAGAGATGAGGGAGTGATGGAGTAAGAATGAGACAAGTAACACTCCCTGATAGAGATGAGGGAGTGATGGAGTAAGAATGAGACAAGTAACACTCCACCTGATAGAGATGAGGGAGTGATGGAGTAAGAATGAGACAAAGTAACACTCCACCTGATAGAGATGAGGGAGTGATGGAGTAAGAATGAGAAAAGTAACACTCCACCTGATAGAAATGATGGAGTAAGAATGAGACACAAGTAACACTCCACCTGATAGAGATGAGGGAGTGATGGAGTAAGAATGAGACAAAAGTAACACTCCACCTGAGAAGAGATGAGGAGTAAGAATGAGACAACAAGTAACACTCCACCTGATAGAGATGAGGGAGTGATGGAGTAAGAATGAGACAACAAGTAACACTCCACCTGATAGAGATGAGGGAGTGATGGAGTAAGAATGAGACAACAAGTAACACTCCACCTGATAGAGATGAGGGAGTGATGGAGTAAGAATGAGACAACAAGTAACACTCCACCTGATAGAGATGAGGGAGTGATGGAGTAAGAATGAGACAACAAGTAACACTCCACCTGATAGAGATGAGGGAGTGATGGAGTAAGAATGAGACAAGTAACACTCCACCTGATAGAGATGAGGGAGTGATGGAGTAAGAATGAGACAAGTAACACTCCACCTGATAGAGATGAGGGAGTGATGGAGTAAGAATGAGACAAGTAACACTCCACCTGAGAGATGAGGGAGTGATGGAGTAAGAATGAGACAACGTAACACTCCACCTGATAGAGATGAGGGAGTGATGGAGTAAGAATGAGACAAGTAACACTCCACCTGAGAGAGATGAGGGAGTGATGGAGTAAGAATGAGACAACAAGTAACACTCCACCTGATAGAGATGAGGGAGTGATGGAGTAAGAATGAGACAACAAGTAACACTCCACCTGATAGAGATGAGGGAGTGATGGAGTAAGAATGAGACAACAAGTAACACTCCACCTGATAGAGATGAGGGAGTGATGGAGTAAGAATGAGACAAGTAACACTCCACCTGATAGAGATGAGGGAGTGATGGAGTAAGAATGAGACAACAAGTAACACTCCACCTGATAGAGATGAGGGAGTGATGGAGTAAGAATGAGACAACAAGTAACACTCCACCTGATAGAGATGAGGGAGTGATGGAGTAAGAATGAGACAACAAGTAACACTCCACCTGATAGAGATGAGGGAGTGATGGAGTAAGAATGAGACAACAGGTAACACTCCACCTGATAGAGATGAGGGAGTGATGGAGTAAGAATGAGACAAGTAACACTCCCTGATAGAGATGAGGGAGTGATGGAGTAAGAATGAGACAAGTAACACTCCACCTGATAGAGATGAGGGAGTGATGGAGTAAGAATGAGACAACAGTAACACTCCACCTGAGAGATGAGGGAGTGATGGAGTAAGAATGAGACAACGTAACACTCCACTGATAGAGATGAGTGATGGAGTAAGAATGAGACAAGTAACACTCCACCTGAGAGAGATGAGGGAGTGATGGAGTAAGAATGAGACAACAAGTAACACTCCACCTGATAGAGATGAAGGAGTGATGGAGTAAGAATGAGACAACAAGTAACACTCCACCTGATAGAGATGAGGGAGTGATGGAGTAAGAATGAGACAACACGTAACACTCCACCTGATAGAGATGAGGGAGTGATGGAGTAAGAATGAGACAACAAGTAACACTCCACCTGACAGAGATGAGGGAGTGATGAGTAAGAATGAGACAAGTAACACTCCACCTGAGAGAGATGAGGGAGTGATGGAGTAAGAATGAGACAACAAGTAACACTCCACCTGATAGAGATGAGGGAGTGATGGAGTAAGAATGAGACAACAGTAACACTCCACCTGATAGAGATGAGGGAGTGATGGAGTAAGAATGAGACAACAGTAACACTCCACCTGATAGAGATGAGGGAGTGATGGAGTAAGAATGAGACAAGTAACACTCCACCTGATAGAGATGAGGGAGTGATGGAGTAAGAATGAGACAAGTAACACTCCCCTGATAGAGATGAGGGAGTGATGGAGTAAGAATGAGACAAGTAACACTCCACCTGATAGAGATGAGGGAGTGATGGAGTAAGAATGAGACAACAGGTAACACTCCACCTGATAGAGATGAGGGAGTGATGGAGTAAGAATGAGACAATAAGTAACACTCCACCTGATAGAAATGAGGGAGTAAGAATGAGACAACAAGTAACACTCCACCTGAGAGAGATGAGGGAGTGATGGAGTAAGAATGAGACAATAAGTAACACTCCACCTGATAGAGATGAAGGAGTAAGAATGAGACAACAAGTAACACTCCACCTGATAGAGATGAGGGAGTGATGGAGTAAGAATGAGACAACAAGTAACACTCCACCTGATAGAATGAGGGAGTGATGGAGTAAGAATGAGACAACAGTAACACTCCACCTGATAGAGATGAGGGAGTGATGGAGTAAGAATGAGACAACAAGTAACACTCCACCTGATAGAGATGAGGGAGTGATGGAGTAAGAATGAGACAACAAGTAACACTCCACCTGATAGAGATGAGGGAGTGATGGAGTAAGAATGAGACAACAGTAACACTCCACCTGATAGAGATGAGGGAGTGATGGAGTAAGAATGAGACAAGTAACACTCCACCTGATAGAGATGAGGGAGTGATGGAGTAAGAATGAGACAACGTAACACTCCACCTGAGAGATGAGGGAGTGATGGAGTAAGAATGAGACAACGTAACACTCCACCTGATAGAGATGAGGGAGTGATGGAGTAAGAATGAGACAAGTAACACTCCACCTGATAGAGATGAGGGAGTGATGGAGTAAGAATGAGACAACAAGTAACACTCCACCTGATAGAGATGAGGGAGGATGGAGTAAGAATGAGACAACAAGTAACACTCCACCTGATAGAGATGAGGGAGTGATGGAGTAAGAATGAGACAACAGGTAACACTCCACCTGATAGAGATGAGGGAGTGATGGAGTAAGAATGAGACAACAAGTAACACTCACCTGATAGAGGAGGGAGTGATGGAGTAAGAATGAGACAACAAGTAACACTCCACCTGATAGAGATGAGGGAGTGATGGAGTAAGAATGAGACAACAAGTAACACTCCACCTGATAGAGATGAGGGAGTGATGGAGTAAGAATGAGACAACAAGTAACACTCCACCTGAGAGAGATGAGGGAGTGATGGAGTAAGAATGAGACAACAAGTAACACTCCACCTGATAGAGATGAGGGAGTGATGGAGTAAGAATGAGACAACAGGTAACACTCACCTGATAGAGATGAAGGGAGTGATGGACGTAAGAATGAGACAACAAGGTAACACTCCACCTGATAGAGATGAGGGGAGTGATGGGAGTAAGAATGAGACAACAAGTAACACTCCACCTGATAGAGATGAGGGAGTGATGGAGTAAGAATGAGACAACACGTAACACTTCACCTGATAGAGATGAGGGAGTGATGGAGTAAGAATGAGACAACAAGTAACACTCCACCTGATAGAGATGAGGGAGTGATGGAGTAAGAATGAGACAACAAGTAACACTCCACCTGAGAGAGATGAGGGAGTGATGAAGTAAGAATGAGACAACAAGTAACACTCCACCTGATAGAGATGAGGGAGTGATGGAGTAAGAATGAGACAACAGGTAACACTCCACCTGATAGAGATGAGGGAGTGATGGAGTAAGAATGAGACAAGTAACACTCCGCCTGATAGAGATGAGGGAGTGATGGAGTAAGAATGAGACAAGTAACACTCCACCTGATAGAGATGAGGGAGTGATGGAGTAAGAATGAGACAACAGGTAACACTCCACCTGAGAGAGATGAGGGAGTTATGGAGTAAGAATGAGACAACGGGTAACACTCCACCTGATAGAAATAATAGAGTGATGGAGTAAGAATGAGACAAGTAACACTCCACCTGAGAGAGATGAGGGAGTGATGGAGTAAGAATGAGACAACAAGTAACACTCCACCTGATAGAGATGAAGGAGTGATGGAGTAAGAATGAGACAACAAGTAACACTCCACCTGATAGAGATGAGGGAGTGATGGAGTAAGAATGAGACAACACGTAACACTCCACCTGATAGAGATGAGGGAGTGATGGAGTAAGAATGAGACAACAAGTAACACTCCACCTGACAGAGATGAGGGAGTTATGGAGTAAGAATGAGACAAGTAACACTCCGCCTGATAGAGATGAAGGAGTGATGGAGTAAGAATGAGACAACAAGTAACACTCCACCTGATAGAGATGAGGGAGTGATGGAGTAAGAATGAGACAACAAGTAACACTCCACCTGATAGAGATGAAGGAGTGATGGAGTAAGAATGAGACAACAAGTAACACTCCACCTGATAGAGATGAGGGAGTGATGGAGTAAGAATGAGACAACACGTAACACTCCACCTGATAGAGATGAGGGAGTGATGGAGTAAGAATGAGACAACAGGTAACACTCCACCTGATAGAGATGAGGGAGTGATGGAGTAAGAATGAGACAAGTAACACTCCACCTGATAGAGATGAGGGAGTGATGGAGTAAGAATGAGACAACAGGTAACACTCCACCTGATAGAGATGAGGGAGTGATGGAGTAAGAATGAGACAAGTAACACTCCGCCTGATAGAGATGAGGGAGTGATGGAGTAAGAATGAGACAAGTAACACTCCACCTGATAGAGATGAGGGAGTGATGGAGTAAGAATGAGACAACACGTAACACTCCACCTGATAGAGATGAGGGAGTGATGGAGTAAGAATGAGACAAGTAACACTCCGCCTGATAGAGATGAGGGAGTGATGGAGAAAAACGAGACAACAAGTAAAACTCCACCTGAGAGATGAGGGAGGATGGAGTAAGAATGAGACAAGTAAACACTCCACCCGAGAGATGAGGGAGTGATGGAGTAAGAATGAGACAATAAGTAACACTCCACCCTGATAGAGATGAGGGAGTGATGGAGTAAGAATGAGACAAGTAACACTCCACCTGATAGAGATGAGGGAGTGATTGCGTAGTAAGAATGAGACAAGTAACACTCCACCTGATAGAGATGAGGGAGTGATGGAGTAAGAATGAGACAACAAGTAACACTCCACCTGATAGAGATGAGGGCAGTGATGGAGTAAGAATGAGACAACACGTAACACTCCACCTGATAGAGATGAGGGAGTGATGGAGTAAGACTGAGACAACAAGTAACACCTCCACCTGATAGAGATGAGGGAGTGAGGGAGTAAGAATGAGACAACACGTAACACTCCACCTGACAGAGATGAGGGAGTGATGGAGTAGGAATGAGACAAGTAACACTCCGCCTGACAGAGATGAGGGAGTGATGGAGAAAAAACGAGACAACAAGTAAAACTCCACCTGAGAGATGAGGGAGTGATGGAGTAAGAATGAGACAAGTAACACTCCACCCGAGAGATGAGGGAGTGATGGAGTAAGAATGAGACAATAAGTAACACTCCACCTGATAGAGATGAGGGAGTAAGAATGAGACTGTAACGGATCTCCTGGCACACTGACTGGATTCCTCCCTTGATGAATGCTCCTAGTGCTTCCCGAGGACTCCAAGCACTCCACTTGACACCGTAATTACTGCCGACCCCATGAACCGCCGCAGCTTGGTTGGGATCTCGCCGTCTTCCACCCACCCTGGGCCCAAGACCAGGATCCAACTTCCAGTGGGTAGAACCATGTTGTAATCCCAGGGGAGTATAATACCGATAGCAATCCCCAGAGTAAATATAGCTGTTCCCCCCACACATGAGATGAGTCTCTACATGGAGGGTAAAACAGGAACTCTCCTTATTGAAGACCAACTCAGTATATATACAGTTCAAGAAGTCTAACAACATAACGCAATCAACCATAAACAACATTCAAACAGACATCTTCACCCCCTCCATAATGAATAAATAGGGAGGGAGGAGACACATGTGATGGGATTATCTCCTGAGTGTATGATAGGGTGATCTACTCATCTAGGAGTCGGCTGCTCCTACAGTCAGCTATCTTAATCCCATCACTAACACAATCAGTGGGAGTCTCAGTGCAGAGTTAACCCCTTTTTGTGTTGCTGAATTCACACCCTGCACCTTTAGTTTTTCAATAGGAAACATGTGTCATATAAATTCCACACATAAATCAGTGGTCTCCATAGTTCTGGGTCCATAGTCCGTAGGAAGGAGGCTGTCCCTCAGGCTTCTCCAGCAGCCCCAGTGACGGTTCAGTCCATCACATTTCTCCCCTCCCAACAGTAGACTAACCAGGTACCTGACCTTCTGTCGGTTGGTGCCTGAGTTAGTCGAGTAGCCCATCCATAAACAAACACTGGTCCTGTTGAACTCTGGGGCCTGGCTCTGTTCTGTATGTCCCCAGCTGTTGAGTGGGCGTCTGTTACTCCTTGCTTCATTGTTCTCTAGCTTGGAGCTGTGGGTACTTGGTGGGCAGAGGCCAACTGCACTCTACCCAGATGCCAGATCTTCCGCTGGAGTAGCCTGTGGGGAGTCAGCCTCTGGACAAGAGGATAGGGGAGGGCAGAGGCCAACTGCACTCTGCCCAGAGGCCAGCTCTTCCGCTGGGGTAGTCTGTGGGGAGTCAGCCTCTGGACAAGAGGATGGGGAGGGCAGAGGCCAACTGCACTCTGCCCAGAAGCCAGCTCTTCCGCTGGGGTAGCCGGTGGGGAATCAGCCTCTGGACAAGAGGATGGGGGAGGGCAGAGGCCGACTGCGCTCTGCCCAGATGCCAGTGTAACGGACCGTTTCAGCAGACATGGGGTTAAAATCCGTTTAGGCGATATGCCCCTTTCTGAGAGACAGGCACAGCTACTGCAGAACACCAAACTCCCGAACTGGATACAAAATAGCACTCCAAACTGGAACCTCGCGAATAGCTGCTAGCAGACGAACAGGAAAAGCATACAATCAGCTTACACTCCTGGCAATCAGTCTCTAACAGCATACAGGGAATCCCCCCAATAACGAGACAAGGCTCCGTGTTGAGGGTCAAGCAGTAGTCAGACTGTACTTCAAGTATAGCCTCTTTTATTCATAAAAAACAAACATAGTACTGCCCTCAGGGTTTTGAAATCCAACCAATCAATATCTTACAACACACACAATGCAAGTACAGCAACCAATCGTTTACGCCCCCTAGGGGACCAGAAGGGAGACTGCAACACAGAACAGATACAACACATCCCCACAATGCATCATGGTTTCCTCCTCTCTGTCCCGGAGACAACCGAGGGCAATCCAATTATCTCTCAGGACAAAGGGAGATCGCCAATACACATGTGGAGACAACAGGACAGACATCACCATTTAAACACACAATGGGACAATAGCACAATGGGATAATAGAAACACACCCAACATATTCCTCCCAAGCTGACAAGTTACACTTATTATAAATTGTTACAACTTTGTGAGGTTACATTGTCCATACATATAACTTACATCAATTTAAACAGTATAACTTGGGGACAAACCTATCCAAAATTCACTTGAAAAGGTTCAGGGGTTCAAAGGTTAGCATGGGCCATAATCCTGAGGCAAGAGGCCTTCAAACAGCCCCCTCCAAAACACTGTGGCGAGGTTGGTTTCGCCACAGCCAGCTCTTCCGCTGAGCTAGCCTGTGGGGAATTGGTCTCTGGACAAGAGGATAGGGGAGGGCAGAGGCCAACTGCTGTCACGGAAGGTGTACAGTAGAGTTGAGCGAACACCTGGATGTTCGGGTTCGAGAAGTTCGGCCGAACATCCCGGAAATGTTCGGGTTCGGGATCCGAACCCGATCTGAACTTCGTCCCGAACCCGAACCCCATTGAAGTCAATGGGGACCCGAACTTTTCGGCACTAAAAAGGCTGTAAAACAGCCCAGGAAAGAGCTAGAGGGCTGCAAAAGGCAGCAACATGTAGGTAAATCCCCTGCAAACAAATGTGGATAGGGAAATGAATTAAAATAAAAATTAAATAAATAAAAATTAACCAAAATCAATTGGAGAGAGGTCCTATAGCAGAGAATCTGGCTTCCCGTCACCCACCACTGGAACAGTCCATTCTCAGATATTTAGGCCCCGGCACCCAGGCAGAGGAGAGAGGTCCCGTAACAGACAATCTGGCTTCATGTCAGCAGAGAATCAGTCTTCATGTCATAGCAGAGAATCAGGCTTCACGTCACCCACCACTGCAACAGTCCATTTTCATAATTTAGGCCCAGCACCCAGGCAGAGGAGGGAGGTCCCGTAACAGAGAATCTGGCTTCATGTCAGCAGAGAATCAGTCTGCATGTCATAGTAGAGAATCAGGCTTCACGTCAGCCACCACTGCAACAGTCCATTGGCATATATTTAGGCCCAGCACCCAGGCAGAGGAGGGAGGTCCCGTAACAGAGAATCTGGCTTCATGTCAGCAGAGAATCAGTCTTCATGTCATAGCAGAGAATCAGGCTTCACGTCACCCACCACTGCAACAGTCCATTTTCATAAATTTAGGCCCAGCACCCAGGCAGAGGAGGGAGGTCCCGTAACAGAGAATCTGGCTTCATGTCAGCAGAGAATCAGTCTGCATGTCATAGTAGAGAATCAGGCTTCACGTCAGCCACCACTGCAACAGTCCATTGGCATATATTTAGGCCCAGCACCCAGGCAGAGGAGGGAGGTCCCGTAACAGAGAATCTGGCTTCATGTCAGCAGAGAATCAGTCTGCATATCATAGCAGAGAATCAGGCTTCACGTCAGCCACCACTGCAACAGTCCATTGGCATATATTTAGGCCCAGCACACACACAGGCAGAGGAGAGAGATCCCGTAACAGAGGATCTGGCTTCATGTCAGCAGAGAATCAGTCTGCATGTCATAGCAGAGAATCATGCTTCACGTCAGCCACCACTGCAACAGTCCATTGGCATATATTTAGGCCCAGCACCCAGGCAGAGGAGGGAGGTCCCGTAACAGAGAATCTGGCTTCATGTCAGCAGAGAATCAGTCTGCATGTCATAGTAGAGAATCAGGCTTCACGTCAGCCACCACTGCAACAGTCCATTGGCATATATTTAGGCCCAGCACCCAGGCAGAGGAGGGAGGTCCCGTAACAGAGAATCTGGCTTCATGTCAGCAGAGAATCAGTCTGCATGTCATAGTAGAGAATCAGGCTTCACGTCAGCCACCACTGCAACAGTCCATTGGCATATATTTAGGCCCAGCACCCAGGCAGAGGAGGGAGGTCCCGTAACAGAGAATCTGGCTTCATGTCAGCAGAGAATCAGTCTGCATGTCATAGTAGAGAATCAGGCTTCACGTCAGCCACCACTGCAACAGTCCATTGGCATATATTTAGGCCCAGCACCCAGGCAGAGGAGGGAGGTCCCGTAACAGAGAATCTGGCTTCATGTCAGCAGAGAATCAGTCTGCATATCATAGCAGAGAATCAGGCTTCACGTCAGCCACCACTACAACAGTCCATTGGCATATATTTAGGCCCAGCACACACACAGGCAGAGGAGAGAGATCTCGTAACAGAGAATCTGGCTTCATGTCAGCAGAGAATCAGTCTGCATATCATAGCAGAGAATCAGGCTTCACGTCAGCCACCACTGCAACAGTCCATTGGCATATATTTAGGCCCAGCACCCAGGCAGAGGAGAGAGGTCCCGTAACAGACAATCTGGCTTCATGTCAGCAGAGAATTAGTCTGCATGTCATAGCAGAGAATGAGGCTTCACGTCAGCCACCACTGCAACAGTCCATTGGCATATATTTAGGCCTAGCACACAGGCAGAGGAGAGAGGTCCCGTAACAGACAATCTGGCTTCATGTCAGCAGAGAATCAGTCTGCATGTCATAGTAGAGAATCAGGCTTCACGTCAGCCACCACTGCAACAGTCCATTGTCATATATTTAGGCCCAGCACCCAGGCAGAGGAGAGAGGTCCCGTAACAGAGAATCTGGCTTCATGTCAGCAGAGAATCAGTCTGCATGTCATAGTAGAGAATCAGGCTTCACGTCAGCCACCACTGCAACAGTCCATTGGCATATATTTAGGCCCAGCACCCAGGCAGAGGAGGGAGGTCCCGTAACAGAGAATCTGGCTTCATGTCAGCAGAGAATCAGTCTGCATGTCATAGTAGAGAATCAGGCTTCACGTCAGCCACCACTGCAACAGTCCATTGGCATATATTTAGGCCCAGCACCCAGGCAGAGGAGGGAGGTCCCGTAACAGAGAATCTGGCTTCATGTCAGCAGAGAATCAGTCTGCATGTCATAGTAGAGAATCAGGCTTCACGTCAGCCACCACTGCAACAGTCCATTGGCATATATTTAGGCCCAGCACCCAGGCAGAGGAGGGAGGTCCCGTAACAGAGAATCTGTCTTCATGTCAGCAGAGAATCAGTCTGCATGTCATAGCAGAGAATCAGGCTTCACGTCAGCCACCACTGCAACAGTCCATTGGCATATATTTAGGCCCAGCACCCAGGCAGAGGAGGGAGGTCCCGTAACAGAGGATCTGGCTTCATGTCAGCAGAGAATCAGTCTGCATGTCATAGTAGAGAATCAGGCTTCACGTCAGCCACCACTGCAACAGTCCATTGGCATATATTTAGGCCCAGCACACACACAGGCAGAGGAGAGAGGTCCCGTAACTGAGAATCTGTCTTCATGTCAGCAGAGAATCAGTCTGCATGTCATAGCAGAGAATCAGGCTTCACGTCAGCCACCACTGCAACAGTCCATTGGCATATATTTAGGCCCAGCACCCAGGCAGAGGAGGGAGGTCCCGTAACAGAGGATCTGGCTTCATGTCAGCAGAGAATCAGTCTGCATGTCATAGTAGAGAATCAGGCTTCACGTCAGCCACCACTGCAACAGTCCATTGGCATATATTTAGGCCCAGCACACACACAGGCAGAGGAGGGAGGTCCCGTAACAGAGGATCTGGCTTCATGTCAGCAGAGAATCAGTCTGCATGTCATAGTAGAGAATCAGGCTTCACGTCAGCCACCACTGCAACAGTCCATTGTCAGATATTTAGGCCCAGCACCCAGGCAGAGGAGAGAGGTCCCGTAACAGAGAATCTGGCTTCATGTCAGCAGAGAATCAGTCTGCATATCATAGCAGAGAATCAGGCTTCACGTCAGCCACCACTGCAACAGTCCATTGGCATATATTTAGAACCAGCACACACACAGGCAGAGGAGAGAGATCCCGTAACAGAGAATCTGGCTTCATGTCAGCAGAGAATCAGTCTGCATGTCATAGCAGAGAATCAGGCTTCACGTCAGCCACCACTGCAACAGTCCATTGGCATATATTTAGGCCCAGCACACACACAGGCAGAGGAGAGAGATCCCGTAACAGAGAATCTGGCTTCATGTCAGCAGAGAATCAGTCTGCATGTCATAGCAGAGAATCAGGCTTCACGTCAGCCACCACTGCAACAGTCCATTGGCATATATTTAGGCCCAGCACCCAGGCAGAGGAGGGAGGTCCCGTAACAGAGAATCTGGCTTCATGTCAGCAGAGAATCAGTCTGCATGTCATAGTAGAGAATCAGGCTTCACGTCAGCCACCACTGCAACAGTCCATTGGCATATATTTAGGCCCAGCACCCAGGCAGAGGAGGGAGGTCCCGTAACAGAGAATCTGGCTTCATGTCAGCAGAGAATCAGTCTGCATATCATAGCAGAGAATCAGGCTTCACGTCAGCCACCACTGCAACAGTCCATTGGCATATATTTAGGCCCAGCACACACAGGCAGAGGAGAGAGGTCCCGTAACAGAGGATCTGGCTTCATGTCAGCAGAGAATCAGTCTGCATGTCATAGCAGAGAATCAGGCTTCACGTCAGCCACCACTGCAACAGTCCATTGGCATATATTTAGGCCCAGCACCCAGGCAGAGGAGGGAGGTCCCGTAACAGAGAATCTGGCTTCATGTCAGCAGAGAATCAGTCTGCATGTCATAGCAGAGAATCAGGCTTCACGTCAGCCACCACTGCAACAGTCCATTGGCATATATTTAGGCCCAGCACACACAGGCAGAGGAGAGAGGATCCCGTAACAGAGAATCTGGCTTCATGTCAGCAGAGAATCAGTCTGCATATCATAGCAGAGAATCAGGCTTCACGTCAGCCACCACTGCAACAGTCCATTGGCATATATTTAGGCCCAGCACCCAGGCAGAGGAGAGAGGTCCCGTAACAGACAATCTGGCTTCATGTCAGCAGAGAATCAGTCTGCATGTCATAGCAGAGAATCAGGCTTCACGTCAGCCACCACTGCAACAGTCCATTGTCATATATTTAGGCCCAGCACCCAGGCAGAGGAGGGAGGTCCTGTAACAGAGAATCTGGCTTCATGTCAGCAGAGAATCAGTCTGCATGTCATAGTAGAGAATCAGGCTTCACGTCAGCCACCACTGCAACAGTCCATTGGCATATATTTAGGCCCAGCACCCAGGCAGAGGAGGGAGGTCCCGTAACAGAGAATCTGGCTTCATGTCAGCAGAGAATCAGTCTGCATGTCATAGTAGAGAATCAGGCTTCACGTCAGCCACCACTGCAACAGTCCATTGGCATATATTTAGGCCCAGCACCCAGGCAGAGGAGGAGGTCCCGTAACAGAGAATCTGGCTTCATGTCAGCAGAGAATCAGTCTGCATGTCATAGTAGAGAATCAGGCTTCACGTCAGCCACCACTGCAACAGTCCATTGGCATATATTTAGGCCCAGCACCCAGGCAGAGGAGGAGAGGTCCCGTAACAGAGAATCTGTCTTCATGTCAGCAGAGAATCAGTCTGCATGTCATAGTAGAGAATCAGGCTTCACGTCAGCCACCACTGCAACAGTCCATTGGCATATATTTAGGCCCAGCACCCAGGCAGAGGAGAGAGGTCCCGTAACAGAGAATCTGTCTTCATGTCAGCAGAGAATCAGTCTGCATGTCATAGCAGAGAATCAGGCTTCACGTCAGCCACCACTGCAACAGTCCATTGGCATATATTTAGGCCCAGCACCACACAGGCAGAGGAGAGAGGTCCCGTAACAGAGAATCTGGCTTCATGTCAGCAGAGAATCAGTCTGCATGTCATAGCAGAGAATCAGGCTTCACGTCAGCCACCACTGCAACAGTCCATTGGCATATATTTAGGCCCAGCACCCAGGCAGAGGAGAGAGGTCCCGTAACAGAGAATCTGGCTTCATGTCAGCAGAGAATCAGTCTGCATGTCATAGCAGAGAATCAGGCTTCACGTCAGCCACCACTGCAACAGTCCATTGGCATATATTTAGGCCCAGCACCACAGGCAGAGGAGAGAGGTCCCGTAACAGAGAATCTGGCTTCATGTCAGCAGAGAATCAGTCTGCATGTCATAGCAGAGAATCAGGCTTCACGTCAGCTGCAACAGTCCATTGGCATATATTTAGGCCTAGCACACAGGCAGAGCAGAGGAGAGAGATCCCGTAACAGAGAATCTGGCTTCATGTCAGCAGAGAATCAGTCTGCATGTCATAGCAGAGAATCAGGCTTCACGTCAGCCACCACTGCAACAGTCCATTGGCATATATTTAGGCCCAGCACACACAGGCAGAGGAGAGAGGTCCCGTAACAGAGAATCTGGCTTCATGTCAGCAGAGAATCAGTCTGCATGTCATAGCAGAGAATCAGGCTTCACGTCACCCACCACTGCAACAGTCCATTGGCATATATTTAGGCCCAGCACCCAGGCAGAGGAGAGAGGTCCCGTAACAGAGAATCTGGCTTCATGTCAGCAGAGAATCAGTCTGCATGTCATAGCAGAGAATCAGGCTTCACGTCAGCCACCACTGCAACAGTCCATTGGCATATATTTAGGCCCAGCACCCAGGCAGAGGAGAGAGGTCCCGTAACAGAGGATCTGGCTTCATGTCAGCAGAGAATCAGTCTGCATGTCATAGCAGAGAATCAGGCTTCACGTCAGCCCACCACTGCAACAGTCCATTGGCATATATTTAGGCCCAGCACCCAGGCAGAGGAGAGAGGTCCCGTAACAGAGAATCTGGCTTCATGTCAGCAGAGAATCAGTCTGCATGTCATAGCAGAGAATCAGGCTTCACGTCAGCCACCACTGCAACAGTCCATTGGCATATATTTAGGCCCCGGCACCCAGACAGAGGAGAGGTTCATTCAACTTTGGGTAGCCTCGCAATATAATGGTAAAATGAAAATAAAAATAGGATTGAATGAGGAAGTGCCCTGGAGTCCAATAATATATGGTTATGGGGAGGTAGTTAATGTCTAATCTGGACAAGGGACGGACAGGTCCTGTGGGATCCATGCCTGGTTCATTTTTATGAACGTCAGCTTGTCCACATTGGCTGTAGACAGGCGGCTGCGTTTGTCTGTAATGACGCCCCCTGCCGTGCTGAATACACGTTCAGACAAAACGCTGGCCGCCGGGCAGGCCAGCACCTCCAAGGCATAAAAGGCTAGCTCTGGCCACGTGGACAATTTAGAGACCCAGAAGTTGAATGGGGCCGAACCATCAGTCAGTACGTGGAGGGGTGTGCACACGTACTGTTCCACCATGTTAGTGAAATGTTGCCTCCTGCTAACACGTTGCGTATCAGGTGGTGGTGCAGTTAGCTGTGGCGTGTTGACAAAAGTTTTCCACATCTCTGCCATGCTAACCCTGCCCTCAAGAGGAGCTGGCATTGACACAGCTGCCTTGGCGACCTCTTGCTCCTCCTCTGCCTTGGCCTTGGGCTTCCACTTGTTCCCCTGTGACATTTGGGAATGCTCTCAGTAGCGCGTCTACCAACGTGCGCTTGTACTCGCGCATCTTCCTATCACGCTCCAGTGCAGGAAGTAAGGTGGGCACATTGTCTTTGTAGCGTGGATCCAGCAGGGTGGCAACCCAGTAGTCCGCACAGGTTAAAATGTGGGCAACTCTGCTGTCGTTGCGCAGGCACTGCAGCATGTAGTCGCTCATGTGTGCCAGGCTGCCCAGGGGTAAGGACAAGCTGTCCTCTGTGGGAGGCGTATCGTCATCGTCCTGCCTTTCCCCCCAGCCACGCACCAGTGATGGACCCGAGCTGCGTTGGGTGCCACCCCGCTGTGACCATGCTTCATCCTCATCCTCCTCCACCTCCTCATCCTCGTCCTCCTCGTCCTCCAGTAGTGGGCCCTGTCTGGCCACATTTGTACCTGGCCTCTGCTGTTGCCAAAAACCTCCCTCTGAGTCACTTCGAAGAGACTGGCCTGAAAGTGCTAAAAATGACCCCTCTTCCTCCTCCTCCTCCTCCTCCTCCTCCTGGGCCACCTCCTCTTCCATCATCGCCCTAAGTGTTTTCTCAAGGAGACATAGAAGTGGTATTGTAACGCTGATAACGGCGTCATCGCCACTGGCCATGTTGGTGGAGTACTCGAAACAGCGCAACAGGGCACACAGGTCTCGCATGGAGGCCCAGTCATTGGTGGTGAAGTGGTGCTGTTCTGTAGTGCGACTGACCCGTGCGTGCTGCAGCTGAAACTCCACTATGGCCTGCTGCTGCTCGCACAGTCTGTCCAGCATGTGCAAGGTGGAGTTCCACCTGGTGGGCACGTCGCATATGAGGCGGTGAGCGGGAAGGCCGAAGTTACGCTGTAGCGCAGACAGGCGAGCAGCAGCAGGATGTGAACGCCGGAAGCGCGAACAGACGGCCCGCACTTTATGCAGCAGCTCTGACATGTCGGGGTAGTTGTGAATGAACTTCTGCACCACCAAATTCAGCACATGCGCCAAGCAAGGGATGTGCGTCAAATTGGCTAGTCCCAGAGCTGCAACGAGATTTCGCCCATTATCGCACACCACCAGGCCGGGCTTGAGGCTCACCGGCAGCAACCACTCGTCGGTCTGTTGTTCTATACCCCGCCACAACTCCTGTGCGGTGTGGGGCCTGTCCCCCAAACATATGAGTTTCAGAATGGCCTGCTGACGTTTACCCCGGGCTGTGCTGAAGTTGGTGGTGAAGGTGTGTGGCTGACTGGATGAGCAGGTGGAAGAAGAGGAGGAGGAAGCCGAGAAGGAGGAGGTGGCAACAGGAGGCAAAGAATGTTGCCCTGCGATCCTTGGCGGCGGAAGGACGTGCGCCAAACAGCTCTCCGCCTGGGGCCCAGCTGCCACTACATTTACCCAGTGTGCAGTTAGGGAGATATAGCGTCCCTGGCCGTGCTTACTGGTCCACGTATCTGTGGTTAGGTGGACCTTGCTACAGATGGCGTTGCGCAGTGCACACTTGATTTTATCGGATACTTGGTTGTGCAGGGAAGGCACGGCTCTCTTGGAGAAGTAGTGGCGGCTGGGAACAACATACTGTGGGACAGCAAGCGACATGAGCTGTTTGAAGCTGTCTGTGTCCACCAGCCTAAATGACAGCATTTCATAGGCCAGTAGTTTAGAAATGCTGGCATTCAGGGCCAGGGATCGAGGGTGGCTAGGTGGGAATTTACGCTTTCTATCAAATGTTTGTGAGATGGAGAGCTGAACGCTGGCGTGTGACATGGTTGAGACGCTTGGTGACGGAGGTGGTGGTGGTGGTGTTGGTGGTACATCCCCTGTTTGCTGGGCGGCAGGTGCCAACGTTCCTCCAGAGGCGGAGGAAGAGGCCGAGGCGGCAGCAGCAGAATAGGCCGAGGCGGCAGCAGCAGAAGAGGTAGCAGGGGGAGCCTGAGTGACTTCCTTGGTTTTAAGGTGTTTACTCCACTGCAGTTCATGCTTTGCATGCAGGTGCCTGGTCATGCAGGTTGTGCTCAGGTTCAGAACGTTAATGCCTCGCTTCAGGCTCTGATGGCACAGCGTGCAAACCACTTGGGTCTTGTCGTCAGCACATTGTTTGAAGAAGTGCCATGCCAGGGAACTCCTTGAAGCTGCCTTTGGGGTGCTCGGTCCCAGATGGCGGCGGTCAGTAGCAGGCGGAGTCTCTTGGCGGCGGGTGTTCTGCTTTTGCCCACTGCTCCCTCTTTTGCTACGCTGTTGGCTCGGTCTCACCACTGCCTCTTCCTCCGAACTGTGAAAGTCAGTGGCACGACCTTCATTCCATGTGGGGTCTAGGACCTCATCGTCCCCTGCATCGTCTTCCACCCAGTCTTGATCCCTGACCTCCTGTTCAGTCTGCACACTGCAGAAAGACGCAGCAGTTGGCACCTGTGTTTCGTCATCATCAGAGACATGCTGAGGTGGTATTCCCATGTCCTCATCATCAGGAAACATAAGTGGTTGTGCGTCAGTGCATTCTATGTCTTCCACCGCTGGGGAAGGGCTAGGGTGGATGCCCTTGGGAAACCCTGCCAGCGGAGTCTTCAAACAGCATAAGAGACTGCTGCATAACTTGAGGCTCAGACAGTTTCCCTGGTATGCATGGGGGTGATGTGACAGACTGATGGGGTTGGTTTTCAGGCGCCATCTGTGCGCTTTCTGCAGAAGACTGGGTGGGAGATAATGTGAACGTGCTGGATCCACTGTCGGCCACCCAATTGACTAATGCCTGTACCTGCTCAGGCCTTACCATCCTTAGAACGGCATTGGGCCCCACCATATATCGCTGTAAATTCTGGCGGCTACTGGGACCTGAGGTAGTTGGTTCACTAGGACGTGTGGCTGTGGCAGAACGGCCACGTCCTCTCCCAGCACCAGAGGGTCCACTAACACCACCACGACCATGTCCACGTCCGCGTCCCTTACTAGATGTTTTCCTCATTGTTATCGTTCACCACAACAACAAAAATATTATTTGGCCCAATGTATTGTATTCAAATTCAGCTGGATATAAATTTGAGGCCTAGTATTTAGGCGCTGGGTGACCGGTATAGATTTAGTGACAGAATTAGACTTGGAAATGCACAGAAGCGTGTGTGTGAAGTTATTCTGAATAACCCTATGTGCACCTTGAATATTATATACCCTTTTAGGGATAGATTTCAAATAGCTCTGATACAGCAGAAACCACTAAATTATGAAATTGCTAAATTGGGAATTGTATTTCAACCCAGAACAAAAAATGTGCTTTGACGGACACTAAATAACTTTCCCAGCCACAACAGGACAGCGGTAACGAGAGATTTAGCGGGATATAAATTTGAGGCCTAGTATTTAGGCGCTGGGTGACAGGTATGGATTTACTGACAGAATTAGACTGGGATATGGCCAAAAAATAACCACACTATTGCTGGTTAAATGCACTTGGTGACGGGCGCAGCTTGCCCCTGATGTAGTATATGGCCAAAAAATGAACAGACTATTGCTGGTTAAATGCACTTGGTGTGATAGCTTGACCAACCACACTACTGAGGGTTAAATGCACTTGGTGACGGGCGCAGCTTGCCCCTGATTTAGTATATGGCCAAAAAATAAACAGACTATTGCTGGTTAAATGCACTTGGTGTGACAGCTTCACCCTGATGTAGGCTTTAGCCAAAAAACAACCACACCATTGAGGGTTAAATGCACTTGGTGACGGGCGCAGCTTGCCCCTGATTTAGTATATGGCCAAAAAAATGAACAGACTATTGCTGGTTAAATGCACTTGGTGTGACAGCTTCACCCTGATGTAGGCTTTAGCCAAAAAACAACCACACCATTGAGGGTTAAATGCACTTGGTGACAGGCGCAGCTTGCCCCTGATGTAGTATATGGCCAAAAAATAAACACACTATTGATGGTTAAATGCACTTGGTGTGACAGCTTCACCCTGATGTAGGCTTTAGCCAAAAAACAACCACACCATTGAGGGTTAAATGCACTTGGTCGCAGCTTGTGCTGGCGCACCACAAGACACAAAATGGCCGCCGATCACCCCAGAAAAATGTGACTGACAAACGCTCTGGGCAGCCTAAAAACAGTGAGCAATTGAGGATCAGCAGCTCAATGATCCACAGCTGCAGATCGATCAGTTAATCAAGTCCTTTGGAGGAGTTAATCTGCCTAATCTCGCCCTACTGTCGCAGCCGCAACCTCTCCCTACGCTAATCAGAGCAGAGTGACGGGCGGCGCTATGTGACTCCAGCTTAAATAGAGGCTGGGTCACATGGTGCTCTGGCCAATCACAGCCATGCCAATAGTAGGCATGGCTGTGATGGCCTCTTGGGGCAAGTAGTATGACGCTTGTTGATTGGCTGCTTTGCAGCCTTTCAAAAAGCGCCAAGAAAGCGACGAACACCGAACCCGAACCCGGACTTTTACGAAAATGTCCGGGTTCGGGTCCGTGTCACGGACACCCCAAAATTCGGTACGAACCCGAACTATACAGTTTGAGTTCGCTCATCCCTAGTGTACAGGAAACAAGACAACACAAAATAAATATATGACTCACTGGATCCAAAACTAAGGAACAAAAAGGGAGACCCCTGCATCAAACCTGGCACTCTCCCTGACTGCTCAGCCTAGGCGAAAATCCCAATGGTAGATGATCGTATATCCTCGTACCTCGACTGTATAACACCTGAACACCCTATAATAGTGAGGGGACACGACCACCGGCTCCCTACACAGACAGTGACTAATATCCACATACCGATATATAGGACACTGTTAAACATTTTTAGGAGAATGTTTTCCCTGTAAATTAAATATATCTATATGTGGAATGAATATGGAGAAGAAATCCACAAAATTTACAAAAAAACGCACGAAAATCGCATTGACTATTAAAAAAAACGCAGTTGCGTTTTTTGAAAAATTGTACTGCTGGGTCACATAGAGTGAATAATATCCACATACTGATATATAGGATACTGTTAAATATTTTTGGGAGGATGTTTTCCTTGAAAATTGTTACCTTATATATATTTATAGACTATTGATGCAAAATTTTGAAAAAACGCATGAAAAACGCACAGAGGTTTGAGAAATCGCATCTGCGTTTTTTCGGAAAAGTCTATGAATTAATATGTATGTGTATGTATAACCCTATGAGATATTATTTAGGATTCTTCATAACAGTTACAATTGAAAAATTGGCATGTATCTAATATACACATCCATCTCCTATTCCATACCGGATTTAATATGCGACTGGTTGATACAAATTGCCAAATCCATTCCAGATTTTGTAATCTGTTGAATTATGGAGGATTTTGGGTATAAAAAGGGGTCCTTTTCCCTTTGCGGGCTACCACTGAGGAAGGGGCTAGGAAAAGACCCCGAAACGCGTCTGGTTTCAGAAGACCCGCACATCAGCTGATGGACGTCTCGATGTTCATGTTTTGAACCGTTTCTTTTCACCCTGAGGAATTTTATGGCATAAAGCGAACATTTAGTCCCATGAAGTAGAGCTACAACCTCGACTTCTTTTACAAAGAATCTCTACACGGAGGACTTTATCGCTCACACTACTCCTGCTGTACTGCAAGTAACAGACACCGCCGAAATCCAACTCCATTAGCCACGTGGGACGCCACTGTGTGCGATAGCTAGACGGCTGTCTGCAAGAGTAAGTGTTTCTTTTAAATTGCCACACAGGGGATATTGACTAATTATCGCAAGCACATAATTTATTCCAGTCTGGACATTTATGCGAATATATATTCGAAAATATCATCATATATTCTTTGACTGTTGAATATTTATACATCGGATTATTTACAAATTATCATCGTTTTTTCTGCATATCCAGGACTTATTTCATCAAAGTCAGATACATCATGCCTTTTAAGCCTTCTTATTCATTATGCTCCTAATCTGTATTACGCTTTTATTACATTTATAGTGTATTTTTATCGAATATTTTATTTTTATTATAGTGTTACTGTTATTTTGTTGAATTTTAGATCTATATATTGGTGTAATAAATTCAAACAATTTTTGAATAATTTCCGTGTGGTCCATTGGGAGAGTGCTCAGCCTTTCTATATATTATACAAAATAAATATATGACTCACTGGATCCAAAACTAAGGAACAAAAAGGGAGACCCCTGCATCAAACCTGGCACTCTCCCTGACTGCTCAGCCTAGGCGAAAATCCCAATGGCAGATGATCGTATATCCTCGTACCTCGACTGTATAACACCTGAACACCCTATAATAATGAGGGGACACGACCACCGGCTCCCTACACTAGACACGGAGTGAGTCAGGGTCACCAGGGATCCAGCAAACAGAAAATCACAAATGAATGTACAACACTTATCTTGTAGAAGACTGGGAAATAGGATCAGCATGCACACACACTCCAGGAAGTTGTATAAACCGCACACTAATGCATTATGGGGAGGAATTTAAAGGGATGCAATCAGTCCAACTACATGACAGCTGAGAGAGGCTAACGAGATGAGGAACTAAAAACCAAAACAAAGGAAGCTCAAGGAGGAGGTTCTGAAAAGCATCTGTCAGAGCTTCTCAGATGTCTGGTGGTGACAGTACCCCTCCCTCTACGAGTGGACTCCGGACACTCAGAGCCCACCTTCTCAGGATCGGACCTATGGAAAGCCCTGATGAGACGAGTGGCCTTAATGTCTGTCACTGGGACCCACATCCTCTCCTCAGGACCATAACCCTCCCAATGAACGAGGTACTGGAGAGAACCGCGGACAACACGAGAATCCACAATCCTAGAGACCTGAAATTCAAGATTACCATCAACCATAATCGGAGGAGGAGGCAAAGGCGAGGGTACAATGGGTTGAACATAAGGTTTTAATAAGGACTTGTGAAAAACATTATGGATCTTCCAAGTCTGAGGAAGATCAAGACGGTAGGCAACAGGATTGATGACAGACAGGATTTTGTAAGGCCCAATAAACTTAGGACCCAACTTCCAGGAGGGAACCTTCAATTTGATATTCTTGGTAGACAACCACACCAGATCACCAACATTCAGGTCCGGACCAGGCACACGTCTCTTATCTGCCACACGCTTATATCTCTCACTCATGCTCTTTAGATTATCCTGGATCTTTTTCCAAATAGATGACAAAGACGAGGAGAATCTGTCCTCATCAGGTAAACCAGAAGACCCCTCTCCCGAGAAAGTCCCAAACTGCGGATGAAACCCATATGCACCAAAAAATGGTGACTTATCAGAGGACTCCTGACGACGGTTATTTAAAGCAAACTCAGCAAGGGACAAAAATGAACACCAATCCTCCTGATTCTCCGCCACAAAACAGCGCAGATATGTCTCCAGATTCTGATTGACGCGCTCTGTCTGGCTATTCGACTGCGGGTGGAAAGCAGAAGAGAATGACAACCGAACCCCCAAGCGAGAACAGAAAGCCTTCCAGAATCTGGAAACAAACTGCGTGCCCCTATCAGAGACTATGTCTGACGGAATACCATGCAATTTGACAATGTGATCAATAAATGCCTGCGCCAGCGTCTTAGCATTGACCAAGCCAGGAAAAGGGATGAAATGCACCATTTTGCTAAAACGGTCCACCACCACCAGAATCACAATCTTCCCCGAGGAACGAGGCAGGTCCGTTATGAAGTCCATGGACAGATGTGTCCAAGGACGGGAAGGAATGGGTAAGGGAAGAAGAGGACCTGATGGCCGTGAATGAGGGACTTTGGCACAAGCGCAAGTCTCGCAGGCTGCCACAAAACCCTCAACCAACTTACGAAGCGCAGGCCACCAGAATCTCCGAGCGATGAGATCCACTGTGGCTCTTGCCCCCGGGTGCCCAGCAAGGACAGTATCGTGGTGTTCCTTAAAAATCTTGTATCTTAAAGCGAGAGGCACAAACAACCTCCCAGGAAGACAAAGATCAGGAGCCTCTGACTGGGCTACCTGCACCTCTGCCTCCAATTCAGGATAAAGAGCAGAGACCACCACACCTTCAGCCAAAATGGGACCCGGGTCTTAAAAATTCCCACCTCCCGGAAAACAACGTGACAGGGCATCTGCCTTCACATTCTTAACCCCAGGGCGGAACGTGATAACAAAATTAAACCTTGAAAAGAACAAAGACCATCTGGCCTGTCTCGGGTTCAGACACTTGGCTGACTCCAAGTAGGCCAGATTTTTATGGTCAGTAAACACGGTAATAGGGTGTCTGGCTCCCTCTAGCCAATGGCGCCATTCCTCAAAAGCCAACTTGATGGCCAACAACTCCCTATCTCCTACATTGTAATTTCTCTCTGCGGAGGAGAGTTTCTTTGAGAAAAAGGCACACGGTCGCCATTTGGCAGGAGAGGAACCCTGAGACAAGACCGCACCCACACCCACCTCAGAAGCATCAACCTCAACTATGAAGGGTAGAGAAATATCAGGTTGTACCAAGATGGGAGCGGAAGCAAAACTCTCCTTGATATTAGAAAAGGCCTTACACGCCTCTACCGACCAGGAAGAAAAATCTACCCCCTTTCTGGTCATATCAGTGAGTGGTTTAACAACAGAGGAATAATTCAAAATAAACTTCCTGTAATAATTGGCAAAGCCCAAAAAACGCATCAGCGCCTTCTGATTCTCAGGAAGCTCCCACTCAAGCACAGCGCGGACCTTCTCGGGGTCCATGCGAAAACCAGAAGCGGAGAGAAGAAACCCCAGAAATTGAATTTCTGGAACCGCAAACACAAATTTTTCCAGTTTCGCGTATAATTTATTCTCCCGTAGGATGAGCAAGACCTGACGTAAGTGTTCCTTATGAGTTTTGAAATCAGGAGAAAAAATCAAAATGTCATCCAAATACACTAATACAAATTTCCCCATTAAATGATAAAAAATGCTGTTCACGAAATGCTGAAAAACAGCTGGGGCATTCATCAAACCAAAAGGCATAACCATATTCTCAAAATGGCCCTCAGGGGTATTGAAGGCCGTCTTCCATTCGTTTCCTTCTCTGACCCTGACCAGGTTGTATGCCCCTCTTAGATCAAATTTGGAAAATACTTTAGCCCCAACAATCTGGTTAAACAGGTCCGGGATCAGAGGAAGCGGATAAGGGTCACGAATTGTGATACTGTTCAGCTCCCTGAAATCCAGACAAGGTCTTAAAGAGCCATCTTTTTTCTTAATAAAGAAAAAACCAGCGCCAACAGGTGACTTTGAGGGTCGTATGTGTCCCTTTCTCAGACTCTCAGAGATATAAGTACGCAAAGTGACCCTTTCAGGTTGGGAGAGATTGTATAAACGAGATTTAGGCAGCTTGGAGTCTGGGATGAGATTAATAGGGCAATCGTACTCCCTGTGCGGGGGCAAATCCTGAACTCCACTCTCAGAGAAGACATCCGAAAATTCAGAGAGAAAAGATGGTACAGTCTTAGTAGAAACCTCAGAAACAGATGTCGTGAGGCAATTCTCTCTGCAAAAGTCACTCCAACCATTTATTTGCCTCGCTTGCCAATCAATGGTGGGGTTATGTTTAGTGAGCCAGGGTAGCCCCAACACTAGAGGAGTAGGCAATCCGCTAAGGACGAAACATGACAAATCCTCAACATGAGCATCACTCACAATTAAACGGATATTGTGAACTATGCCCTTTAACGATTTCTGAGAAAGTGGAGCGGAATCAATAGCAAAAACAGGAATATCCTTTCCCAAAGTGCGCACCTGGAAACCATGAGTTATCGCAAATTGATTATCAATGAGATTGACAGCTGCTCCACTATCTACAAAAATCTCACAAAAAATGTTCTTGCTCTCTAGCGCCACCCTGGCAGGCAGGACAAAACGGGAACTACAAGCAAACGGAAAACCTTCAATTTCCGCCTCAACCCTGCCAATAGTAACAGATGGAACATTTTTAAAAGATTTTTTCCTTTTTGTTTCTTTATTACTCCCCAAAAACTGCCTGAATCTCCTAGAGGGACAAACATTTGCCAAATGATTTATACCTCCACAACAAAAACAAACCTTCCCATGCGAGCTGAATCTTCTATTGTCAGAGGCAATCAACCCCAGCTGCATGGGCTCCTGCTCAGAAGGGATTGAAAGCGACTGAGACCCCTGCGCATAGAATGAGACCGCTGCACTGTCCTGGGATTGAGTATGACAGGAAGGAGTGATCTCTCCTCTCTCTAAGACGCCTGTCAATATGAACGGCCTGAGACATAGCAGAGTCCAAGGAGATAGGCCTCTCATGAAAGGCAAATGCATCTTTCGAACCCTCTGAAAGACCATGGCAAAATTGACTTCGGAGTGCAGCATCATTCCAACCAGTATCAGCTGACCATCTCCGAAATTCTGAGCAGTATATCTCTGCGGATTGTTTACCCTGGCATAAAAGACGTGGTCTAGACTCCGCCAGAGCAATACGATCCGGATCATCATATATCTGACCCAGGGCTAAAAAGAATTCATCCACTGAACGGAGGGGCCGTGCCCCCAACGGCAGCGAAAAGGCCCACGACTGAGCGTTACCCCTGAGCAGCGATATAATGATCCCCACCCTCCGGGAAGAAGGCGAAAATGGAGTTTGCAAGTGTAATGCACCGAGCTGTTTTGCGAGGATCTCAACTGTGGAAGCGTTTTGCATTAACCAGTGCACAAGACCCAGAACGAGAGTGAGGTTATAGATCAGGTTCAGTGGTGGATTCCCAGGCGGCTCTCTCAATCAATTGAGCGGAGAGTTAGGGATCCTAACATCATACACCTGTTCCCTACTCTGAATCCATTATTAACAGCGAGATGCTATACCCCCTACAGGTGGATGCAGTAATTCATTTGGTGTAGGCAGACAGTTACAGTTCATGAATCTTGTTTTGCATGACACACACCTCACTTGCAATAACTTAAGCAGAAACAGGGTGCATTGGTTATTATTGCTCATTTGAAGGTAATGACAGTCCAGATTACATTCAGTCACTGAAATGACTGATACTTGCGATTAGGTAGATTGTTGAGAAGTGTCCCGGATTGCCAGCGAGGTTAGTGGTGTCAGCAATAAGGTTTCCAGGAGTTTGGGGTTTGGATCCAATGCCTATGGGAGAAAGGCTTCCGTAGGAGCATACACGGCGCACACTCCAAATTAGTGGAACGCCGTGCATAGCTCCCTCGGCGCTTATATCGGGTTGCTCTGCCTTGTGGGAGGAGCCCCTGACGTCATCGCGCACGTTGCGTTCCAGCCTGGAACGCAAACGCCGCTGTGTGATGTTCGGAGCTGGCGCTGCGTTCCAGATGGAACGCAACCTGCCGATCCCTTACAGCACCCCCCTCCTAAGGGAACCCCTCCGGGGTACCCCTAGAAGGGGAGGGCCGGTCGGGGAACCTGCGGTGGAACTCCCTTTGCAGTTTTGGAGCGTGGACAACATCGGCCTCCTCCCAGGAATCATCTTGGGGACCGTAACCCTTCCATCGTATGAGGTACTGGAGTCTCCCCCTCCTCCTTCTTGAATCCAACAGCTCCTCAACCTCGAACTCTTCATCACCTTGGACGATGACCGGAGGTGACGGAGCAGGGTTCCTGCCCGGGAAAGGGTTAGGACGAAAAGGCTTCAGCAGGGATACAGTGAAAAGTGGGGTGTACCTGAAATCGAGGAGGTAGAATGAGCTTCATCGTGTTGGGGTTGACGACCTTCTCGATATCGGAATGGTCCCAGGAACTGTTTCCCCAATTTTTTAGAGGGAGTACCCAAGCGGAGGTTTTTGGTGGACAGCCAGACAGAGTCCCCTGCTTGATATGGGGGATTCGGCCTTCTGCGTCGATCATAATAAAATTTTTGTCGATCTCTAGCTCGGATAAGGTTTTCTTTAAGCTCCTTGAGGGTCTTCTGTAATGTGGAGATGTAATCTTCAGTAGCTGGCACGTTAGTAGGGATACTCATCGGAGTGAGAGGAGAAGGGTGAAATCCGTAGTTCGAAAAGAATGGAGAGTGAAGAGTGGAGGCACTTTTGGAATTGTTATAGGAGAATTCCGCGAGAGGAAGCAGGCGCTCCCAGTCGTCCTGGAGATATGAGCAGTGACAGCGGAGGTACTGCTCGAGGCATTGGTTTACTCTCTCGGTTTGTCCGTTTGTCTGCGGGTGGTATGCACTGGACATCCGATGGTCTATCTGGAGTTTCCCACATAGAGCCTTCCAGAACTTGGAGATAAATTGTGAGCCTCTATCCGATATCAATTTAGTAGGCACTCCATGTAGACGGACGATGTTTGTCACAAAAACCTCAGCAGTCTCCTTCGAGGATGGTAACTTTTTCAGGGCCACGAAATGTGCCATTTTTGTTAGTAGATCAACAACAACGAGTACTGTATTATGACCATGTGAGGGGGGAAGATCAACTATAAAATCCAGTGATACCCACTCCCAGGGTCTGGAGGGTATCGGGAGATTCATTAGTAGGCCGTAAGGTCGCTTACGATCATGTTTGCAGGTGGCACAAATCTCGCATGAGGCGACGTAGTCCTCAATTTCCTGTATCATGTTGGGCCACCAGTAATATCTGCGGACTAAATCCACGGTTTTGGAGATGCCCGGATGACCCGACATGGGAGTATCATGGCATAGTTGAATTACTTGTGTTGTAACGTTTGGTGGTATGTATAGATGATTCTCCTTATAATAGAACCCTTCATCATCCTTACGGAGTCCTGGAGGTCGATCCTTTTCATTTAGGTTTAAAGCTGTCCTTGAGTCTTTGTCGTAGAGCTACAGTGGCGATAATTTTTTCGGGTGGAATAACCCATGAAGGGAATTCTGCCCCTGGATGGGGTTCATTCAAACGAGATAGCGCGTCTGCTTTTCCGTTTTTTGAGCCCGGTCTGTATGTGATTTGAAAATCGAACCGGTCGAAGAAAAAACTCCACCTTACTTGGCGAGAGGATAATGTCTTACCGGTCTTTAGATATTGGAGGTTGCGGTGGTCTGAGTATATAGTGATTGGGTGTTTCGAGCCTTCCAATATATGTCTCCAATTTTCCAACGCGTTTTTTATTGCCAGAAGTTCCTTTTCCCCTATGGGGTAGTTGACCTCGGCCGGATTGAGTGTCCGGGAGAAAAACCCCTACCGGGTGTAGGGGTGTCATTAATGATGAGCGTTGAGATAAGACAGCTCCTACAGCATTTTGGGATGCATCCACTTCGAGGACGTACAAGTTGTTAGGATCGGGTATGGTGAGAATGGGAGCGGATGTAAACCTGTCCTTCAGTAGTTGGAATGCTTCCTGAGCTTCTCCATTCCATATGAACCTCGTGTTGATGCTTGTAAGTCTGGTAAGCGGTTTTGTAGTCGCAGAATAATTCTTGATGAATTTCCTATAGAAATTAGCGAACCCCAAAAACCTTTGAAGTGCCTTCCTGGATTTTGGAGTGGGCCAATTTTGTATACATTCAATCTTTGTCTGGTCCATCTGAATCCCCTCGGGGGAGATGATGTAACCCAGGAACGGTAGGGTGGTCGTATCAAATACGCATTTCTCCAATTTTGCGTACAGGCAATGGGCTCTCAAACGTGCTAATACCCAACGCACATGTCTTCTATGGTCTTGGATGTTGTCTGAATATACCAATATGTCATCCAGAGTAGACAATGACACAAACATCCAGTAGATCTCGAAAAATGTCATTTATGAAATTTTGGAATGTTGCAGGTGCATTGCACAGTCCGAACGGCATCACTTGGTACTCAAAGAGTCCGTAGCGGGTGCGAAAGGCGGTCTTCCACTCGTCTCCTTTTCTGATCCTTATCAAGTTATAAGCTCCTCTAAGGTCCAGTTTGGTATAGACAGTGGCAGTAATGAGGCGTTCAATCAGTTCGTTAATAAGAGGCAGTGGGTACCTGTTCTTTACCGTCACTTTATTTAGGGCTCTATAGTCGATGATAGGACGGAGGCTGGAATCCTTGTTCCGAACAAAGAACATTCCCGATCCTGCGGGTGAAGTAGAGGGCCCTAATGAATCCCTTTTTCAGGTTTTCCTCTAGATACTGTTTGAGGTGGTCTAGCTCAGGTTTCGCCAATGGGTAGATCCTCCCCGTGGGTATTTCACTTCCTGGAAGTAGGTCTATGGGACAGTCGTATGTCCTGTGAGGCGGAAGCATCTCCGCATTCTTTGAGCTGAACACGTCGGCGAAGTCCTGGTAGTGGTCTGGTATCTGGGTGCCGCCAACCAGTAATATGGAGTTTGTAGGATAGCAGGTTTCCTGGCAATACCCCGAATCTAACCCTACCCTCCCTTGGTCCCATAGTAGTGTTGGTCTATGTAGTTTTAACCATGGTAGTCCTAGTATGATAGGAAATAAAGGGGAGGGTATAATATCAAAGGACATGAATTCGGTGTGGTTGTTTTCACACGTCACCATTATAGGTAGGGTTTGGTTTTGAACTGGGCCTGAGGCCGAAGTAGTGCCGTCAATAAAACTCACGGACATCGGGGAATTCTTTTTGATCATTGGAATTTTATTTCGCTTAATCAACAGCGTATCGATAAAATTCCCGCAGGATCCTGTATCCACCATTGCGTCAACGGTAAGTCGATTTTGGTCCCACTGTAGAGTAAGAGAGGTGTATAAGTAACCCGGGGTTCTGATCTGGGGAACTACGATTTTACATAGAGAGTATCGCTTACCTTCGGACTTCTTCCGTATTACCGGGCAATCTTCTACCCCATGGCCTTCGGAAGAGCAATATAGGCAGAGATTCAGGTTGCGTCTTCTGGTTTTCTCTCTCTCTGTTAGAGGGCCCCTGAGGGCACCTATCTCCATCTTTTCTTCAGGGGGGTGCATCTCGGTTTGTCTACTGGGAGGTACATATCCATAGCACCGCTCTGCTCTGCGTTCACCTAGACGCCTGTCGAGGATGGTGACACGTTGCATTAGATCTTCAAGGGTGAGGGGCATGTCTCCTCTTGCCAACTCATCCTTCAGTGCTTCGGAAAGGCCGAGACGAAACTGGTTTCTGAGACTGAGATCGTTCCACTCAGTCTCCCGAGCCCACCGCGTATATTCAGCAATAAAGTCCTCAACAGGCCGTCTGCCTTGTTTTATGCTCCTGATGGCGCATTCCGCCGTCAGCTGCTTGCTGTGGTCTTCATACAAGAGGGCCATGATTGTAAGAAATTGGTGGTAGTTGTCTAGGACGGGGTCCTCCCTCTCCAAGTAGGTATTTGCCCACGGCTCTGGGCTCCCCCCTAAGAAAGGAGATCATTGTGAGGACTTTTATCCGGTCTGTAGGGTAAGTCCTAGGACGAAGCTCAAACATTTATTTGGAAGCATTAATGAAATCTCGGAACTGTTTACGATCCCCTGAGAATAGTTCCGGCGGACTGACCTTTGGCTCAGGTCCCTCCCTTGGGGGGTTTGTGTTCTGTGAGACAAGGTCTCGCAATGTCTGGTTCTCTAGTTGCAGGTTCTGAACATCCTCTGAGAGGTTCTCAACCCTTCTGTGAGAGGATGACCATGTGTCCTGCTAACTCCGCTGGATCCATTAGGGTTCCACTAATATGTAATGCACCGAGCTGTTTTGCGAGGATCTCAACTGCGGAAGCGTTTTGCATTAACCAGTACACAAGACCCAGAACGAGAGTGAGGGTATAGATCAGGTTCAGTGGTGGATTCCCAGGCGGCTCTCTCAATCAATTGAGCGGAGAGTTAGGGATCCTAACATCATACACCTGTTCCCTACTCTGAATCTATTATTAACAGCGAGATGCTATACCCCCTACAGGTGGATGCAGTAATTCATTTGGTGTAGGCAGACAGTTATAGTCCATGAATCTTGTTTTGCATGACACACACCTCACTTGCAATAACTTAAACAGAAACAGAGTGCATTGGATATTATTGCTTAGTTGGAAGGTAATGATAGTCCAGGTTACATTCAGTCACTAAAATGACTAATACTTGCGATTAGGTAGAATCCTGAGAAGTGTCCCGGATTGCCAGGGATGTTAGCGGTGTCAGGAGTAAGGTTCCCAGGAGTTTTGGGGTTCGGCTCCAATGCCTATGGGAAAAGGCTTCCGTAGGAGCATGCACGGCGCATACTCCAAATTAGTGGAACGCCGTGCATAGCTCCCTCGGCGCTTATATCGGGTTGCTCTGCCCTGTGGGAGGAGCCCCTGACGTCATCGCGCACGCTGCGTTCCAGCCTGGAACGCAAACGCCGCTGTGTGATGTTCGGAGCTGGCGCTGCGCTCCAGATGGCACGCAACCTGCCGATCCCTTACAGCAAGCCTCTCTAAAACGCACAAAATTCTCACTACCCCCTGAGAACGTATCCGAGAGCGAGATCTTAGGCTCACAAAAAAACTCCATGAACGCAAGCTGAACCGGTCACTTGAAACTGAGAAAGAGTCTTACGGAGATCAGCTACCTCCAATGAAAGACCCTGGAAGCGTTCCGTCAAAAGTGAAACCGGATCCATGCTTGAGACGGTTTTGGCGGTTTATAATGTCACGGAAGGTGTACAGGAAACAAGACAACACAAAATAAATATATGACTCACTGGATCCAAAACTAAGGAACAAAAAGGGAGACCCCTGCATCAAACCTGGCTCTCTCCCTGACTGCTCAGCCTATGCAAAAATCCCAATGGTAGATGATCGCATATCCTCGTACCTCGACTGTATAACACCTGAACACCGTATAATAGTGAGGGGACACGACCACCGGCTCCCTACACTAGACACGGAGGGAGTCAGGGTCACCTGGGATCCAGCAAACACAAAATCACAAATGAATGTACAACACTTATCTTGTAGAAGACTGGGAAATAGGATCAGCATGCACACACACTCCAGGAAGTTGTATAAACCGCACACTAATGCATTATGGGGAGGAATTTAAAGGGATGCAATCAGTCCAACTACATGACAGCTGAGAGAGGCTAACGAGATGAGGAACTGAAAACCAAAACAAAGGAAGCTCAAGGAGGAGGATCTGAAAAGCATCTGTCAGAGCTTCTCAGATGTCTGGTGGTGACAACTGCGCTCTGCCCAGATGCCAGCTCTTCCGCTGGGATGGGGTCAGGGAATCCTACCCCCAGGACCTTGTTGGGGATCGGCTGTGGAGAAGAGGGATTGCTTACCTCCTCCTGGCATTCCTGGAGGGTTGGGGGGGATCCGTACCGGCCGTCCAGCATCCCGGTAGGCCTGGTGCAGAGGCTGTAGTCCCATCTGCACCATTAGAGTTAAGGGTGCTGTCCCCCTGTGGTTGGGGAGAGAGACCGATTGTCTCCTCTCCCTTCAAGGTACACTGCCGCTGGGGAACAGAGACAATGCTCTTCTCTCCCTGCAAAACATACTGCCGCTGGGGAGCAGGACCGACTGTCCCTACTCCCTGAAACTCTGGCTGTTGTTGGGGATCTGGGCCAGCTGCCCAGCATCCCCGTAGGGCCGGTGGAGAGACCTTGGTCCCATCTCTACTTGCCATATGGGTTTCCTCACAGGACCAGTCTATGAGGTCCCCTACCTCCGCAGCTAGTACTGAAGCAGGGGATACTTCAGTCGGGTCTTCCTAGATTTAGGGTTGTAGGTCTGGGACTGCCACCCAGCTCTCTGGCATGGTATATTGGGGCCGAATTGAGCTTAGGAAGTATTGGTAATCCTGCTCCAGCTCCCACTCCATTGTCACTAGAGATGCCAGGTCTGGTCTCACCTCTCTCGCTGTAGCCCAATCATTGATAGCCTCCCTGTAGTCATGGATATTCCAGAACTGGGACTCTCCAGCATCTCCGAACTCCGGTTCTGCGAAGGCCTCAAACAACAGGCCAGGGCCATAATAATCCTCACCCTCGGGTGTGTCGTGCTCAGCCATCCAGGGGGAGTGCCGAATCACATACCACCAGAGTGCCTGGTAGGCGTCATCTAGCCAAAGCTACTTCCATACCAGGCTCTCCAGTTCTGTCACCCACTCATCCAGGGGCTGCTCTCCCAGAAGAGGCATTCGCAGGGCCACTCGCATCTGCTGCTCCTCACTGGGGAGATTCTCGCCCCGCCGACGCTGTACGTCCTCCAGATCCTTATGCCAGACGCCGTTTCCAGACTACATCCTTCCAGTCAGGGTAATCCTCTTCCTCGTAGTGGAACGCTGTCCGAAGAATAACCAATTCCATCCTGCTGTAGCCAGGGGCGCTGTACGGATACTAGCGTTGCCCTTAATATACACCATGAACGGTGTCTCCGAGCTGCTTCTCCTCACACTAGGACGCCATCCCACTGCTGCCACCACTGTAACGGATCTCCTGGCACCCTGACTGGGTACCTCAGTTGATGAATGCTACTAGTGCTTCCCGAGGACTCCAAGCACTCCACTTGACACTATAACCACCACAGACCCCACGAACCACCGCAGCTTGGTTGAGGTCTCGCCATCTTCCACCCACCCAGGGCCCAAGACCAGAATCCAGCTTCCAGTGGGTAGAACCATGTTGTAATCCCAGGGGAGTATAATACCGATAGCAATCCCCAGAGTAAATATAGCTGTTCCCCCCACACTTGAGATGAGACTCTATGTTGAGGGTAAAACAGGAACTGACTTTATTGAAGAACAACTCAGTATATATACAGTTCAAGAAGTCTAACAACATAACTCAATCAACCATGAACAACATGCAAACAGACATCTTCACCCCCTCCATAATGAATACATAGGGAGAGAGGAGACACATGTGATGGGATTATCTCCTGAGTGTATCATAGGGTGATCTACTCATCTAGGAGACGGCTGCTCTTATAATCAACTATCTTAAACCCATCACTAACACAATCAGTGGGAGTCTCAGTGCAGCGTTAACCCCTTTTTGTGTTGCTGGATTCACACCCTGCACCTTTAGTGGTCAATATGAAATATGTGGCCTATAAATTCCACACATAAATCAGGGTTCATAGTTCCTTGTAACCCCAAAAGGTCTGAGGGGGTCTCCATAGTTCTGGGTCACTAGTCCGTAGGAAGGAGGTTGGCCCTCAGGCTTCTCCAGCAGCCCCAGTGAAGGTTCAGTCCGTCACAAGTAACACTCCACCTCATAGAGATAAGAAAATGATGGAGTCAAAATGAGACAACAGGTAACACTCCACCTGATAGAGATAAGGGAGTGATGGAGTAAGAATGAGACAACAAGGAACACTCCACCTGATAGAGATGAGGGAGTGATAGAGTAAGAATGAGACAACAAGGAACACTCCGCCTGATAGAGACGAAGGAGTGATGGAGTAAGAATGAGACAACAAGTAACACTCCGCCTGATAGAGATGAGGGAGTAATGGAGTAAGAATGAGACAACAGGTAATACTCCACCTGATAGAGATGAAGGAGTGATGGAGTAAGAATGAGACAACAAGTAACACTCCACCTGATAGAGATGAGGGAGTGATGGAGTAAGATTGAGACAACAAGTAACACTCCACCTGATAGAGATGAAGGAGTGATGGAGTAGGAATGAGACAACAAGTAACACTCCACCTGATAGAAATAAGAGAGTAATGGAGTAAGAATGAGACAACAAGTAACACTCCACCTGATAGAAATAAGAGAGTAATGGAGTAAGAATGAGACAACAAGTAACACTCCACCTGATAGAGATGAGGGAGTGATGGAGTAAGAATGAGACAAGTAACACTCCACCTGATAGAGATGAGGGAGTGATGGAGTAAGAATGAGACAACAAGTAACACTCCACCTGATAGACATAAGAGAGTAATGGAGTAAGAATGAGACAACAAGTAACACTCCACCTGATAGAAATAAGAGAGTAATGGAGTAAGAATGAGAAAACAGGTAACACTCCACCTGATAGAGAAGAAGGAGTGATGGAGTAAGAATGAGATAACAGGTAACACTCCACCTGATAGAGATGAGGGAGTAATGGAATAAGAATGAGACAACAAGTAACACTCGACCTGATAGAGATGAGGGATTAATGGAGTAAGTTTGAGACAACAGGTAATACTCCACCTGATAGAGATGAAGGAGTGATGGAGTAAGAATAAGACAACAAGTAACATTCCACCTGATAGAGATGAAGGAGTGATGGAGTAAGAATAAGACAACAAGTAACACTCCACCTGATAGAAATAAGAGAGTAATGGAGTAAGTTTGAGACAACAAGTAACACTCCACCTGATAGAGATGAGGGAGTGATGGAGTAAGAATAAGACAACAAGTAACACTCCACCTGATAGAGATGAAGGAGTGATGGAGTAAGAATAAGACAACAAGTAACACTCCACCTGATAGAAATAAGAGAGTAATGGAGTAAGAATGAGACAACAAGTAACACTCCACCTGATAGAAATAAGAGAGTAATGGAGTAAGAATGAGACAACAAGTAACACTCCACCTGATGGAGTTGACGGAGTGATGGAGTAAGAATAAGACAACATGTAACACTTCACCTAATAGAAATGAGAGAGTCATGGAGTAAGAATGAGACAACAAGTAACACTCCACCTGATAGAGATGAGGGAGTGATGGAGTAAGAATGAGACAACAAGTAACACTCCACCTGATAGAGATGAGGGAGTGATGGAGTAAGAATGAGACAACAAGGAACACTTCACCTGATAGAGATGAGGTAGTGATAGAGTAAGAATGAGACAAGTAACACTCCACCTGATAGAATGCTGTGCAGCCTCTTTTGTCGCTCGATCACTTTCCTTACACAGATGGAGGATCCTGTAGTGTAACAAGAACACTGGTGGAGGAGACTGTAGTACAGCAAGTACACTGGTGGAGGAGACTGTAGTACATTAAGAACACTGGTGGAGGTGACTGTAGTACAGCAAGAACACTGGTGGAGGTGACTCTAGTACAGCAAGAACACTGGTGGAGGTGAATGGAGTATATTAAGAACACTGGTGGAGGTGACTGTAGTACAGTAAGAACACTGGTGGAGGTGACTGTAGTACAGTAGGAACACAGGTGGAGGTGACTGTAGTACATTAATAACACTGATGGAGGTGACTGTAGTACAGTAAGAACACTGGTGGAGGTGACTGTAGTACAGTAGGAACACAGGTGGAGGTGACTGTAGTACATTAAGAACACTGGTGGAGGTGACTGTAGTATATTAAGATCACTGGTGGAGGTGACTGTAGTATATTAAGAACACTGGTGGAGGTGACTGTAGTACAGCAAGAACACTGGTGGAGGTGACTGTAGTACAGTAAGAACACTGGTGGAGGTGACTGTAGAACAGTAAGAACACTGGTGGAGGTGACTGTAGTACAGTATGAACACTGGTGGAGGTGACTGTAGTATATTAAGAACACTGGTGGAGGTGACTGTAGTACAGTAAGAACACTGGTGGAGGTGACTGTAGTATATTAAGAACAGTGGTGGAGGTGACTGTAGTATATTAAGAATACTGTTGGAGGTGACTGTAGTACAGCAATAACACTGGTGGAGGTGACTGTAGTATATTAAGAACACTGGTGGAGGTGACTGTAGTACATTAAGAACACTGGTGGAGGTGACTGTAGTACAGTAAGAACACTGGTGGAGGTGACTGTAGTATATTAAGAACACTGGTGGAGGTGACTGTAGTATATTAAGAATACTGTTGGAGGAGACTGTAGTACATTAAGAACACTGGTGGATGTGACTGTAGTACATTAAGAACACTGGTGGAGGTGACTGTAGTACAGCAATAACACTGGTGGAGGTGACTGTAGTACGGAAATAACACTGGTGGAGGTGACTGTAGTATATTAAGAACACTGGTGGAGGTGACTGTAGTATATTAAGAATACTGTTGGAAGTGACTGTAGTACAGCAAGAACACTGGTGGAGGTGACTGTAGTACATTAAGAACACTGGTGGAGGTGACTGTAGTATATTAAGAACACTGGTGGAGGTGACTGTAGTACAGCAAGAACACTGATGGAGGTGACTGTAGTATATTAAGAACACTGGTGGAGGTGACTGTAGTATATTAAGAACACTGGTGGAGGTGACTGTAGTACAGCAAGAACACTGATGGAGGTGACTGTAGTATATTAAGAACACTGGTGGAGGTAACTGTAGTACATTAAGAACACTGGTGGAAGTGACTGTAGTACATTAGGAACACTGGTGGAGGTGACTGTAGTACAGTAAGAACACTGGTGGGGGTGACTGTGGTACATTAAGAACACTGGTGGAGGTGACTGTAGTACATTAAGAACACTGGTGGAGATGACTGTAGTATATTAAGAACACTGATGGAGGTGACTGTAGTACATTAAGAACACTGGTGGAGGTGACTGTAGTACATTAAGAACACTGGTGGAGGTGACTGTAGTACAGTAAGAACACTGGTGGAGGTGACTGTAGTACATTAAGAACACTGGTGGAGGTGACTGTAGTACAGTAAGAACACTGGTGGAGGTGACTGTAGTACATTAAGAACACTGGTGGAGGTGACTGTAGTACAGTAAGAACACTGGTGGATGTGACTGTAGTATATTAAGAACACTGGTGGAGATGACTGTAGTATATTAAGAACACTGGTGGAGGTGACTGTAGTACATTAAGAACACTGGTGGAGGACACTGTAGTACATTAAGAACACTGGTGGAGGTGACTGTAGTACAGTAAGAACACTGGTGGAGGTGACTGTAGTACAGCAAGAACACTGGTGGAGGTGACTGTAGTACAGTAAGAACACTGGTGGAGGTGACTGTAGTACAGCAAGAACACTGGTGGAAGTGACTGTAGTACATTAGGAACACTGGTGGAGGTGACTGTAGTACAGTAAGAACACTGGTGGGGGTGACTGTAGTACATTAAGAACACTGGTGGAGGTGACTGTAGTACATTAAGAACACTGGTGGAGATGACTGTAGTACATTAAGAACACTGGTGGAGGTGACTGTAGTACATTAAGAACACTGGTGGAGGTGACTGTAGTACATTAAGAACACTGGTGGAGGTGACTGTAGTACATTAAGAACACTGGTGGAAGTGACTGTAGTACATTAGGAACACTGGTGGAGGTGACTGTAGTACAGTAAGAACACTGGTGGGGGTGACTGTGGTACATTAAGAACACTGGTGGAGGTGACTGTAGTACATTAAGAACACTGGTGGAGATGACTGTAGTATATTAAGAACACTGGTGGAGATGACTGTAGTATATTAAGAACACTGGTGGAGGTGACTGTAGTACATTAAGAACACTGGTGGAGGTGACTGTAGTATATTAAGAACACTGGTGGAGGTGACTGTAGTATATTAAGAACACTGGTGGAGGTGACTGTAGTACAGTAAGAACACTGGTGGAGGTGACTGTAGTACAGCAAGAACACTGGTGGAGGTGACTGTAGTACAGTAAGAACACTGGTGGAGGTGACTGTAGTACAGCAAGAACACTGGTGGAAGTGACTGTAGTACATTAGGAACACTGGTGGAGGTGACTGTAGTACAGTAAGAACACTGGTGGGGGTGACTGTAGTACATTAAGAACACTGGTGGAGGTGACTGTAGTACATTAAGAACACTGGTGGAGATGACTGTAGTACATTAAGAACACTGGTGGAGGTGACTGTAGTACATTAAGAACACTGGTGGAGATGACTGTAGTACATTAAGAACACTGGTGGAGGTGACTGTAGTACATTAAGAACACTGGTGGAGATGACTGTAGTACATTAAGAACACTGGTGGAGGTGACTGTAGTACATTAAGAACACTGGTGGAGGTCACTGTAGTACATTAAGAACACTGGTGGAGGTGACTGTAGTACATTAAGAACACTGGTGGAAGTGACTGTAGTACATTAGGAACACTGGTGGAGGTGACTGTAGTACAGTAAGAACACTGGTGGAGGTGACTGTAGTACAGTAAGAACACTGGTGGAGGTGACTGTAGTACAGTAAGAACACTGGTGGGGGTGACTGTGGTACATTAAGAACACTGGTGGAGGTGACTGTAGTACATTAAGAACACTGGTGGAGATGACTGTAGTATATTAAGAACACTGATGGAGGTGACTGTAGTACATTAAGAACACTGGTGGAGGTGACTGTAGTACAGTAAGAACACTGGTGGAGGTCACTGTAGTACATTAAGAACACTGGTGGAGGTGACTGTAGTATATTAAGAACACTGGTGGAGGTGACTGTAGTACAGTAAGAACACTGGTGGAGGTGACTGTAGTACAGTAAGAACACTGGTGGAGGTGACTGTAGTACAGTAAGAACACTGGTGGAGGTGACTGTAGTACAGTAAGAACACTGGTGGAGGTGACTGTAGTACAGTAAGAACACTGGTGGAGGTGACTGTAGTACATTAAGAACACTGGTGGAGGTGACTGTAGTATATTAACCACTACCCGACCGCCTAACGCAGGATTGCGTCATCTGGCGAGACGCGAGATTTCCTGTGAACGCGCTTTTGATAACAGCGTCTAATATACCTGCTACCTGGTCCTCTGGTGTCCCTTTTGCTTGGATCGACCACCAGAGGACACGGGCAGCTCAGTAAGTAACACCAAGCACCACTACACTACACCCCTCCCTGTCACTTATTAACCCCTGATCACCCCCCTGTCATTGATCACCCCCCTGTAAGGCTCCATTCAGACGTCCGTATGTGTTTTGTGGATCCGTGGATCCACGGATCTGCAAAACACGTACACCGGCAATGTGCTTTCCGCATTTTGCGGATCCGCACATTGCCAGAACTATATAGAAAATGCCTTTTCTTGTCCGCAATTGCGGACAAGAATAGGATATGTTCTATAGGTTCTACAAAAAACGCAGTGTTGGCCTGATCAGGCCTGATCTTGTGCGCACACTTGCGTTCAGTCCGCCCCACCGCAGTGACAGAATTTTTTTTTTCTGATCACTGCAAAAACACCGTAAAATCGCTGCGGCACTATAAAGATCACTTTTGAGGGGCATGGCGAGTTCATAGAAGATTGTTTTTTTTAGTTAGCGGAAATTTTTTATTTTTTCTTACAAAGTCTCATATTCCACTAACTTGTGACAAAAAATAAAATCTCACATGAACTCACCATACCCCTCACGGAATCCAAATGCGTAAAAATTTTTAGACATTTATATTTGTAACGGACCGTTTCAGCAGACAAGGGGTTAAAATCCACAGGGTTTTGAAATCCAACCAATCAGTAATTCACAACACACACAATGTAAATACAGCAACCAATCGTTCCCGCCCCCTAGAGGACCAGAAGGGAGACTGCGACACAGGACAGATACAACATATCCCCACAATGCATCATGGTTTCCTCCTCTCTGCCTGGGAGACGACCGAAGACAATCCAATTATCTCTCAGGACAAAGGGAGATCGCCAATACACATGTGGAGACAACAGGACAGACATCACCATTTAAACACACAATGGGACAATGGGACAATAGAACCACACCCAGCATATTCCTCCCAAGCTGACAAGTTACACTTATTATAAGTTGTTATAACTTTGTGAGGTTACATTGTCCATACATATAACTTACATCAATTTAAACAGTATAACTTGGGGGACAAAGCTATCCAAAATTCCCTGGAATAGGTTCAGGGGTTCAAAAGTTAGCATGGGCCATAATCCTGAGGCAAGAGGCCTTCAAACAGCCCCCTCCAAAAGCCAGTGGCGAGGTTGGTTTCGCCACACATCTCCCCCCCCCCAGGGAAGACTAACCAGATACCTGACCTCACGCCGGTCGGTACCTGAGTTAGTCTGGCAGCCCACCCACAACCCAATACTGGACCTGCTGAATTTCGTAGCCTGTCTGTCCAGTGAATCCACCAAGATTATATTTGTAGCGGGTACTCCCGGTCTCTGAGTTGCTCCCTGGCTTGGAGTGGAGGTTGCTTTGTGGGCAGGGATCAGCGGTACTCTGCCCTGGTGCCAGCGTTACCACGGAAGAAGCCTGGTTGGAGCCTGGTTGTTGGAGGGGGAAACCGACTGTCTCCCCTTTGGCTAAACAGCCCTGTTGCTGGGGGACAGGACCGACTGTCCCTACCCCCTGTGCTGTAAGTGCAGAGACCACGGTCCCATCTGCACTGTTGTGGGGCTTACTGTCTCCCCCTGGTGCGTTAAACTGCCGCTGGGAAGAGGGGGTAACGTGCTCCTCTCCCATACATACTTCCAGCCGCTGGGGAGGGTGACCGACCGCCTCCGCTCCCAATACAGTGTCCTGCTGCTGGGGAAAGGAGACTGGGCTCTCTATTCCCTGTAGGACACTCTGCCGCTGGGGGACAGGACCGACTGTCTCTGCCCCCTGTAACTCCGTCTGCCGCTGGGGAATGGAGACTCGGCTCCCAATTCCCAAAAAATCATGCTGCTGCTGGGGGGCAGGAACAACTACCTCTGCCCCCTGTAACTCAGCCTGACGCTGGGGAGGGAGGCCGATGCTCTCCCCTCCCTGCACTTCACACTGCCGCTGGGGAATGGAGACTAGGCTCCCAATTCCCAAAAAATCATGCTGCTGCTGGGGGGCAGGAACAACTACCTCTGCCCCCTGTAACTCAGCCTGCCGCTGGGGAGGGAGGCCGTTGCTCTCCTCTCCCTGCCCTTCACACTGCCTTCCCGGCATATCACTCTGCTGCTGGGGGGCAGGAACAACTACCTCTGCCCCCTGTAACTCAGCCTGCCGCTGGGGAGGGAGGCCGCTGCTCTCCCCTCCCTGCACTTCACACTGCCTTCCCGGCACATCACTCTGCTGCTGGGGGGCAGGAACAACTACCTCTGCCCCCTGTAACTCAGCCTGCCGCTGGGGAGGGAGGCCGTTGCTCTCCTCTCCCTGCATTTCACACTGCCTTCCCGGCATATCACTCTGCTGCTGGGGGGCAGGAACAACTACCTCTGCCCCCTGTAACTCAGCCTGCCGCTGGGGAGGGAGGCCGCTGCTCTCCCCTCCCTGCACTTCACACTGCCGCTGGGGAATGGAGACTGGGCTCCCACTGTCCCGCAACCGTAACTTCCGATGGAGGTCCACCCAACGTGGCAGCTGACCGTCACCTTCTGCCCGGTATAGTAGGGTCTTAGACACTAGACTCCTCACGAACTTCACGTATTTCTCAGCTGGATTGGGTCCGAAGAAGTTTAGCCGCAACCACATCATACGGTCAAATTCCTCCACAGAGTATCTGTACTCCACTGCTGGTTCCATCCTGGTGCTTTTAGGGTCACTGTACTGAGACATGCGTTGCCCTTAAATTGTAGAATCCACAGAATGGTGTCTCCTGTAGCTGTCCTTCTGGCTGTAGGAACGATCCCGCTGCTTGCCACCAATGTAACGGACCGTTTCAGCAGACAAGGGGTTAAAATCCGTTTAGGCGATATGCCCCTTTCCGAGAGACAGGCACAGCTACTGCAGAACACCAACCTCCCGAACTGGATACAAAATAGCACTCCAAACTGGAACCTCGCAAATAGCTGTCAGCAGAAGAACAGGAAAAGCGTATCAGTCAGCTTACACTCCTGGCAATCAGTCTCCAACAGCATACAGGGAATCCCCCCCAATAACGAGACAAGGCTCCGTCTTGAGGGTCAGCAGTGATCTGACTGTACTTCAAGTACAGCCTCTTTTATTGATAAAACCAAACATAGTACTGCCCACAGGGTTTTGAAATCCAACCAATCAGTAATTCACAACACACACAATGTAAATACAGCAACCAATCGTTCCCGCCCCCTAGAGGACCAGAAGGGAGACTGCGACACAGAACAGGTACAACATATCCCCACAATGCATCATGGTTTCCTCCTCTCTGCCTGGGAGACGACCGAAGACAATCCAATTATCTCTCAGGACAAAGGGGAGATCGCCAATACACACGTGGAGACAACAGAACAGACATCACCATTTAAACACACAATGGGACAATAGAACCACACCCAGCATATTCCTCCCAAGCTGACAAGTTACACTTATTATAAGTTGTTATAACTTTGTGAGGTTACATTGTCCATACATATAACTTACATCAATTTAAACAGTATAACTTGGGGGACAAAGCTATCCAAAATTCCCTGGAATAGGTTCAGGGGTTCAAAAGTTAGCATGGGCCATAATCCTGAGGCAAGAGGCCTTCAAACAGCCCCCTCCAAAAGCCAGTGGCGAGGTTGGTTTCGCCACAGCAGTCCCCAACTTCAGCCGCACCATTAGTTCCCCCTTTCACCGCCCAGTCTGGAGTTTGGGTTGAGACAGCTCAGATCGGTTCGGCCCTGGGATTTCTTGAGCTGTTCTTGACTGCGGAGCTCTTGGACTTAGTTGTGGCAGAAACAAATCGGTATGCCACACAATTTATAACCGCTAACCCGGGAAGCTTTTATGCCCAGTCTTTCTGGTGGAAACCCGTCCAAGTTTCCGAATTTAAAATTTTTCTGGGCCTTCTCCTCAACATGGGTCTAACCAAAAAGCATGAATTGCGGTCATATTGGTCCACGAACCCAATTGATCACATGCCCATGTTCTCTGCTGCTATGTCCAGGACACGATTTGAGACCATCCTGCGTTTCCTGCACTTTAGCGACAACAGCACCTCCCGTCCCAGAGGCCACCCAGCTTTTGACCGGCTCCACAAAATTCGGGCCCCTCATAGACCACTTCAACAACAAATTTGCAGATTTGTATACCCCTGAGCAAAACATCTGCGTAGACGAGTTCCTTATACATTTTACCGGGCGTCTTGGCTTCAAACAATACATCCTAAGCAAGCTCGCCCGGTATGGGGTCAAATTGTATAAGCTCTGTGAAAGGGCCACAGGCTATACCCACAAATTTCAGATCTATGAGGGTAAAGATCAGACCCTGGAGCCGGTCGGTTGCCCTGACTACCTGGGGAGCAGTGGGGAGACAGTCTGGGACTTGGCGTCACCCTTATTTGGCAAGGGGTACCATATTTTGGTGGACTATTTCTACACAAGTGTGCCCCTCTTCAGGCATTTGTTCCTAGAACAGATTGGCTGCTGTGGCACCGTGCAACCTAGTCGCCGGGGCTTCCCCCAATGGCTCGTTACCACCCGTCTTGCAAGGGGGGAGAGGGCTGCCTTGTGTAATGAAGAACTGCTCACGGTGAAATGGAGAGACAAGCGTGACGTTTACATGCTCTCCTCCATTCACGCAGACACGACAATACAAATTGAACGAGCAACCAGTGTCATTGAAAAGCCCCTCTCAGTCCACGACTATAATTCGCTCATGGGAGGGGTGGACTTCAGTGACCAGATGTTGGCTCCTTATCTACTTTCCCGCAGGACCAGACGCTGGTATAAGAAGGTGTCTGTATATTTAATTCAATTGGCTCTGTATAATAGTTTTGTTCTCTACAGTAAGGCTGGGAGAACAGGATCCTTCCTCAAATTTCAGGAAGAGATCATCGAGAACCTCCTGTACCCAGGAGGTTCCGTGGCCCCATCCACCAGTGTAGTTAGCCGTCTACACGAGCGACATTTCTCCAGTGTCGTTGCTGGTACCTCAAACCGACCGCCACCCCGATAAAAATGTTGTGTCTGTAGCAGGAGTGGAATAAGGCGTGACACCCGCTATTTCTGTCCTGACTGCCCTGACCACCCTGCCCTATGCTTTGGAGAGTGTTTCCGGAAGTACCACACACAGGTACACTATTGGCATAGGGATCACATCTCACAGGACAGGCACACAGGGCTATTAGGGCCCATTCACACACAACTGCTGCAAACCTCTCCTTTCACCTGGGACAAAGTGCATAAATGTACTACGTCACATCTCTGGGCGATTTGCGCTTTGCACATTGTCCCATGGGGGAGGAGAGGTTTGTCCTATAAGGGTAAAAAAAAATAAAAAATCACCGGTAAGCAAAAAAGTTAACGTTCTGTTCAAAAAGTTAAATAAAGTTTATATGTTCCGTTCAAATGTTATTATAAAGTTAATAAATGTATTGCGTTGCGGCCTGTTTTTTTTCTTTTTTGTTTTGTTTTTTTTACCTTCCAGGTGGACCAACCGATCGACCAGCTGCAGCACTGATGTGCATTCTGACAGAAGCATTGCGCTGCTGTCAGATTACACACAAGTCGGTGTATGCGGCGCTGCAAGACGAGATTTCTCCTCTGCAGTAACAGATACGTTTGGCGATGCATACCAGCTGAGGAGGAGGCGGCGTTCCTATGCTTTGGCAAACACTTTGTATATAAAAAAAAACAAAGAAAATCCCGGCAATGATTTATTAATCCACATCGATTGATGTGAATGGAGAAATCGTGTTTGCCAGGGCATACGAGCTAAGTGGGTATGGATGTTGGGCGGAGCTCCTATGTCCTGGCAGACGCCTTTCTCCTCCTTTTTTTTTTTTTGGGCAGAGATTTTTTCATCCACATTGATCGATGCGAATGAAGAAATCTGTGCCGTTCATTTTTTCTTTCAGCCCAGAGGCTGAACGGAAAAAAAAAATCTCATTACCTGTATGCTCAATATAAGGAGAATAGCAGAAACTCCTAATGCTGGCCATACATGTAATGATTGCGGAGACCCTCAAATGCCAGGGCAGTACAAACATTTTTTTATACAAAGTTGGCATTTGACCGAGATATTTATCTCACCCAGCATGGGTATATGTAAAATGACACCCCAAAACACATTGCCCAACTTCTCCTGAGTACGGCGATACCACATGTGTGACACTTTTTTGTAGCCTAGGTGGGCAAAGGGGCCCACATTCCAAAGAGCACCTTTAGGATTTCACAGGCCATTTTTTACACATTTTGATTTCAAACTACTTCCCACACATTAGGGCCCCTAAAATGCCAGGGCAGTATAACTACCCCACAAATGACCCCATTTTGGAAAGAAGACACCCCAAGGTATTTGCTGAGGGGCATATTGAGTCCATGAAAGATTGAAATTTTGGTCTCAAGTTAGCGGAAAAGGAGACTTTGTGAGAAAAAAAACAAAAAAGTCAATTTCCGCTAACTTGTGCCAAAAATGTTTTTTCTATGAACTCGCCATGCCCCTCATTGAATACCTTAGGGTGTCTTCTTTCCAAAATGGGGTCACATGTGGGGTATTTATACTGCTCTGGCATTTTAGGGGCCCTAAAGCGTGAGAAGAAGTCTGGGATCCAAATGTCTAAAAATGCCCTCCAAAAAGGAATTTGGGCCCCTTTGCACATCTAGGCTGCAAAAAAGTGTCACACATGTGGTATCGCCGTACTCAGGAGAAGTTGGGGAATGTGTTTTGGGGTGTCATTTTACATATGCCCATGCTGGGTGAGATAAATATCTTGGTCAAATGCCAACTTTGTATAAAAAAATGGGAAAAGTTGTCTTTTGCCGAGATATTTCTCTCACCCAGCATGGGTATATGTAAAAAGACACCCCAAAACACATTGCCCTACTTCTTCTGAGTACGGCGATACCACATGTGTGACACTTTTTTGCAGCCTAGGTGGGCAAATGGGACCACATTCCAAAGAGCACCTTTCGGATTTCACAGGCCATTTTTTACAGATTTTGATTTCAAACTACTTCTCACACATTAGGGCCCCTAAAATGCCAGGGCAGTATGACTACCCCACAAGTGACCCCATTTTGGAAAGAAGACACCCCAAGGTATTTCGTGATGGGCATAGCGAGTTCATGGAAGTTTTTATTTTTTGTCACAAGTTAGCGGAAAATTATGATTATTTTTTTTTTCTTACAAAGTGTCATATTCCACTAACTTGTGACAAAAATAAACACTTCCATGAACTCACTATGCCCATCACGAAATACCTTGGGGTGTCTTCTTTCCAAAATGGGGTCACTTGTGGGGTAGTTATACTGCCCTGGCATTTTAGGGGCCCTAATGCGTGAGAAGTAGTTTGAAATCAAAATCTGTAAAAAATGGCCTGTGAAATCCCAAAGGTGCTCTTTGGAATGTGGGCCCCTTTGCCCACCTAGGCTGCAAAAAAGTGTCACACATCTGGTATCGCCGTACTCAGGAGAAGTTGGGGAATGTGTTTTGGGGTGTCTTTTTACATAAACCCATGCTGGGTGAGAGAAATATCTCGGCAAAAGACAACTTTTCCCATTTTTTTTATACAAAGTTGGCATTTGACCAAGATATTTATCTCACCCAGCATGGGTATATGTAAAATGACACCCCAAAACACATTCCCCAACTTCTCCTGAGTACGGCGATACCACATGTGTGACACTTTTTTGCAGCCTAGGTGGGCAAAGGGGCCCACATTCCAAAGAGCACCTTTCGGATTTCACCGGCCATTTTTTACACATTTTGATTTCAAACTACTTTGCACGCATTTGGGCCCCTAAAATGCCAGGGCAGTATAACTACCCGACAAGTGACCCCATTTTGGAAAGAAGACACCCCAAGGTATTCTGTGAGGGGCATGGCGAGTTCATGGAAGTTTTTATTTTTTGTCGCAAGTTAGTGGAATATGAGACTTTGTAAGAAAAAAAATAATAATCATTTTCCGCTAACTTGTGACAAAAAATAAAAAGATCTATGAACTCACTATGCCCATCAGCGAATACCTTAGGGTGTCTACTTTCCGAAATGGGGTCATTTGTGGGGGTTTTCTACTGTCTGGGCATTGTAGAACCTCAGGAAACATGACAGGTGCTCAGAAAGTCAGAGCTGCTTCAAAAAGCGGAAATTCACATTTTTGTACCATAGTGTGTAAACGCTATAATTTTTACCCAAACCATTTTTTTTTACCTAAACATTAATTTTTAATGAAAGACATGTAGAACAATAAATTTAGTGAAAAATTTATATATAGATGTAGTTTTTAAATAAAAAAATTACAACTGAAAGTGAAAAATGCCATTTTTTTGCAAAAATTTTGTTAAATTTCGATTAATAACAAAAAAAATTAAAATGTCCGCAGCAATGAAATACCACCAAATGAAAGCTCTATTAGTGAGAAGAAAAGGAGGTAAAATTCATTTGGGTGGTAAGTTGCATGACCGAGCGATAAACTGTGAAAATAGTGTAGTGCAGAAGTGTAAAAAGTGGCCTGGTCAATAAGGGGGTTTCAGCTAGGGGGGCTGAGGTGGTTAAGAACACTGGTGGAGGTGACTGTAGTATATTAAGAACACTGGTGGAGGTGACTGTAGTATATTAAGAACACTGGTGGAGGTGACTGTAGTACATTAAGAACACTGGTGGAGGAGACTGTAGTACATTAAGAACACTGGTGGAGGTGACTGTAGTACAGTAAGAACACTGGTGGAGGTGACTGTAGTACAGTAAGAACACTGGTGGAGGTGACTGTAGTACATTAGGAACACTGGTGGAGGTGACTGTAGTACATTAAGAACACTGGTGGAGGTGACTGTAGTACATTAAGAACACTGGTGGAGGTGACTGTAGTACAGCAATAACACTGGTGGAGGTGACTGTAGTACAGCAATAACACTGGTGGAGGTGACTGTAGTACAGCAATAACACTGGTGGAGGAGACTGTAGTACAGCAATAACACTGGTGGAGGTGACTGTAGTACAGCAATAACACTGGTGGAGGTGACTGTAGTACAGCAAGAACACTGGTGGAGGAGACTGTAGTACAGCAATAACACTGGTGGAGGAGACTGTAGTACAGCAATAACACTGGTGGAGGTGACTGTAGTACAGCAATAACACTGGTGGAGGTGACTGTAGTACAGCAATAACACTGGTGGAGGTGACTGTAGTACAGCAATAACACTGGTGGAGGTGACTGTAGTACAGCAATAACACTGGTGGAGGAGACTGTAGTACAGCAATAACACTGGTGGAGGAGACTGTAGTACAGCAATAACACTGGTGGAGGTGACTGTAGTACAGCAATAACACTGGTGGAGGAGACTGTAGTACAGCAATAACACTGGTGGAGGTGACTGTAGTACAGCAATAACACTGGTGGAGGTGACTGTAGTACAGCAATAACACTGGTGGAGGTGACTGTAGTACAGCAATAACACTGGTGGAGGTGACTGTAGTACAGCAATAACACTGGTGGAGGTGACTGTAGTACAGCAATAACACTGGTGGAGGAGACTATAGCACAGCAATAACACTGGTGGAGGAGACTGTAGTACAGCAATAACACTGGTGGAGGTGACTGTAGTACAGCAATAACACTGGTGGAGGTGACTGTAGTACAGCAATAACACTGGTGGAGGAGACTGTAGTACAGCAATAACACTGGTGGAGGTGACTGTAGTACAGCAATAACACTGGTGGAGGAGACTGTAGTACAGCAATAACACTGGTGGAGGTGACTGTAGTACAGCAATAACACTGGTGGAGGTGACTGTAGTACAGCAATAACACTGGTGGAGGTGACTGTAGTACAGCAATAACACTGGTGGAGGTGACTGTAGTACAGCAATAACACTGGTGGAGGAGACTGTAGTACAGCAATAACACTGGTGGAGGTGACTGTAGTACAGCAATAACACTGGTGGAGGTGACTGTAGTACAGCAATAACACTGGTGGAGGTGACTGTAGTACAGCAAGAACACTGGTGGAGGTGACTGTAGTACAGCAATAACACTGGTGGAGGTGACTGTAGTACAGCAATAACACTGGTGGAGGAGACTGTAGTACAGCAATAACACTGGTGGAGGAGACTGTAGTACAGCAATAACACTGGTGGAGGTGACTGTAGTACAGCAATAACACTGGTGGAGGAGACTGTAGTACAGCAATAACACTGGTGGAGGTGACTGTAGTACAGCAATAACACTGGTGGAGGTGACTGTAGTACAGCAATAACACTGGTGGAGGTGACTGTAGTACAGCAATAACACTGGTGGAGGTGACTGTAGTACAGCAATAACACTGGTGGAGGTGACTGTAGTACAGCAATAACACTGGTGGAGGAGACTATAGCACAGCAATAACACTGGTGGAGGAGACTGTAGTACAGCAATAACACTGGTGGAGGTGACTGTAGTACAGCAATAACACTGGTGGAGGTGACTGTAGTACAGCAATAACACTGGTGGAGGAGACTGTAGTACAGCAATAACACTGGTGGAGGTGACTGTAGTACAGCAATAACACTGGTGGAGGTGACTGTAGTACAGCAATAACACTGGTGGAGGTGACTGTAGTACAGCAATAACACTGGTGGAGGTGACTGTAGTACAGCAATAACACTGGTGGAGGTGACTGTAGTACAGCAATAACACTGGTGCAGGTGACTGTAGTACAGCAATAACACTGGTGGAGGAGACTATAGCACAGCAATAACACTGGTGGAGGAGACTGTAGTACAGCAATAACACTGGTGGAGGTGACTGTAGTACAGCAATAACACTGGTGGAGGTGACTGTAGTACAGCAATAACACTGGTGGAGGAGACTGTAGTACAGCAATAACACTGGTGGAGGTGACTGTAGTACAGCAATAACACTGGTGGAGGAGACTGTAGTACAGCAATAACACTGGTGGAGGTGACTGTAGTACAGCAATAACACTGGTGGAGGAGACTGTAGCACTAGAAGTTACCATACACAGAGAAGCACAGGTAGAGCAGCTTGTAGTGCAGCAGATCTCTCCTCGTCCCGGTGGAGAGGGCCTCTCTGATGTTGGGGGTCCGCACCTCGTGCTGAGTCGTCGGCTCTATTTCTGATCTGAGTCCTCAGCGTTTCAGTAACGAGGCCAGAGCCGCTCAGAAGGATCCAGTTCCTGCAGAAACGAAACCGGATCTTCACAGACTGTCTGCAGAACCAGAGAGCGGCAGAGAAAACAGCGACTTAAAGGGGCCGTCCACAATCACTGGTACTGCCCCCCCATATATGAGTGATGGGACTGATACACCCCGTATGAGTGATGGGTCTGAAACCCCCCGTATGAGTGATGGAACTGATACCCCCATGTATAAATGATGGGACTAATACCTTCCCCCGTATGAGTGATGGGTCTGACATCCCCTATGTATGATGGGACTGATACCTCCCGTATGAGTGATGGGACTGATACCTTTCCCCTGTATGAGTGATGGGTCTGACATTCCCTGTGTATGATGGGACTGATAATCCATGTATAACTGATGGGACTGATATCTCCCGTATGAGTGACGGATTTGATATCCCCTATGTATGAGTGATGGGACTAATATCCTTGTGTATGAGTGATGGAACTGATGCGCCCCATGTAAGAATGATGCAACCGATACACCCCGTATGAGAGATCGGACTGATATCCCTCCACCCATGCATGAGTGATGGGACTGATACCCCCATGTATAAGTGAGGGGACTGATACCCTCCCATGTATGAATGATGGGAATGGTACCTCTCCCCCATGTATGAGTGATGGGACTGATAGCCCCGTATGAGTCATGGGACTGATTCCCCCCCTTGTATAAGTGATGGAGCTGGTTTCCCCTGTGTATAACTGATGGGACCGATAACCCCCTTGTATGAGTGATGGGACTGACAACCCATGTGTATGAGTGATGGGACCGATAACCCCCATGTATGAGTGATGGGACCGATAACACCTGTGTATGAGTGATGGGACCGATAACCCCCCATGTATGAGTAATGGGACCGATAACCCCCGTGTATGAGTGATGGGACCGATAACCCCCGTGTATGAGTGATGGGACTTATACACTCCCGTGTATGAGTGAAGGGACTAAGACCCCTCATGTATGAGTGATGAGACCGATAACCCCTGTGTATGAGTGATAGGACTGATACCCGTCATGTTTGAGTGATGAGACCGATACCCCCCCGTGTACGAGTGATCGGATCTATAACCCCAATGTATGAGTGATGGGACTGATACCCCTCATGATTGAGTGATGAGACCAATAACCCCTGTGTATGAGTGATGAGACTAATACCCCTCATGTATGAGTGATGAGACTGATGCCCCCCGTGTATGAGTGATTGGACCGATAACCTCAGTGTATGAGTGATGGGACTGATACCCCCCATGTATAACTGATGGGACCGATGCCCCCCATGTATGATTGATGGGACCGTGTAACAGAACTATGCCGCAGGTCTGGACTATTAATATGACCGAACGCAGTTGGAATATGCTGGGTGGGTTTCTATTGTCCCATTGTGTGTTTAAATGGTGATGTCTGTCCTGTTGTCTCCACATGTGTATTGGCGATTTCCCTCTGTCCTGAGAGATAATTGGATTGCCCTCGGTTGTCTCCCAGGCAGAGAGGAGGAAACCATGATGCATTGTGGGGATGTGTTGTATCTGTTCTGTGTCGCAGTCTCCCTTCTGGGCCCCTAGGGGCGTGAACGATTGGTTGCTGTGTATGTGTTGTAATATACTGATTGGTTGTATTTCAAAACCCTGTGGGCAGTACTATGTTTTCTTGTTTGTGAATAGAAGAGGCTGTACGTGAAGTACAGTCAGTTCTGCTTGACCCTTTAAACGAAGCCTCGTCTCTTTCTTGGAAAGGGAAATCTATGGGATCGTTACACCGCTCTTTTTACCGCTGAACCTGACTCTACCTTTGGAACTCGTGGATGGGATTATACCAGCCGTACTTGTACCCAGCAGCTTGCCAGGAAAGAGGACGTCCCCAACGGCTGATACCCTCTCATTCAAAGGGTAGCCGTTACAGGACCAACAGTAACCACCCAGTAGCTGCTACAATGCCCTCTTCTGGTGATGTCTCCTCTGTTGACTTCTCCGAATCTTCAGCCCCTGTCTCCTCTGTACATTCTGCTGTCCTCCTCTGACTCTTCTGCTGCTGTCCTCCTCAGTTGCCTCCCCTGAATCTTCAGCCCCTGTCTCCTCTGTATATTCTACTGTCCTCCTCTGCTGCTGTTCTCCTCTGAGTCTTCTTCTGGTGATGTCTCCTCTGTTGCCTCCCCTGAATCTTCAGTCTCCTCTGACTCTGCTGCTGTCCCCTGCGGCCCACCAGCTGGTAGGGAGCGTTGCAGCAGACAGCAGCACCAGTAATCCTGGGCCCCTCCATGTTCTGATTTGGTTGAGGGGTCACTGGGAATACGAGAAGGTCAGAGTTACTACAGATCATCAGAACACGAGGTGTCTCAGAATGTAATAATGCGTTTTGAGGTCGTTGGTCCTGTGACAGTCCTGCATGCCCCGGGGGCTCTAGACTCTGCTTACCTGCTGCTGATCTTGGGGGTCCCCAAGAGGAACCCCAACCACAGGGAAGAAGAGTCCTCACTCTTCAGCTTCTGCTCTGCTCAATCAATGGAGAGCAGAGTCCACACTGATCAGCTTCTATTCTGCTCAAACATGGGGAGCAGAGATCACACTGATCAGCTTCTGTTCTCCTCAATCATGGGGAGCAGAGACCACACTGATCAGCTTCTGCTCTGCTCAATCAATGGGGAGCAGAGACCACACTGATCATCTTCTGCTCTGCTCAATCAATGAGGAGCAGAGACCACACTGATCATCTTCTGCTCTACTCAATCAATGGGGAGCAGAGACCACACTGATCATCTTCTGCTCTGCTCAATCAATGAGGAGCAGAGACCACACTGATCAGCTTCTGCTCTGCTCAATCAAGGGGCAGCAGAGACCACACTGATCAGCTTCTGTTCTGCTCAATCAATAGGGAGCAGAGACCACACTGATCAGCTTCTGTTCTGCTCAATCATGGGAAGCAGAGACCACACTGATCATCTTCTGTTCTGCTCAATCAATGGGGAGCAGAGACCACACTGATCAGCTTCTGCTCTGCTCAATCAATGGGGAGCAGAGACCACACTGATCAGCTTCTGCTCTGCTCAATCAAGGGGCAGCAGAGACCACACTGATCAGCTTCTGTTCTGGTCAATCATGGGGAGCAGAGACCAAACTGATCAGCTTCTGCTCTGCTCAATCAAGGGGCAGCAGAGACCACACTGATCAGCTTCTGTTCTGGTCAATCATGGGGAGCAGAGACCAAACTGATCAGCTTCTGCTCTGCTCAATCAAGGGGCAGCAGAGACCACACTGATCAGCTTCTGTTCTGGTCAATCATGGGGAGCAGAGTCCACACTGATCAGCTTCGGTTCTGGTCAATCATGGGGAGCAGAGACCACACTGATCATCTTCTGTTCTGCTCAATCATGGGAAGCAGAGACCACACTGATCATCTTCTGTTCTGCTCAATCAATGGGGAGCAGAGACCACACTGTTCAGCTTCTGCTCTGCTCAATCAATGGAGAGCAGAGTCCACACTGATCAGCTTCTATTCTGCTCAAACATGGGGAGCAGAGACCACACTGATCATCTTCTGTTCTGCTCAATCAATGGGGAGCAGAGACCACACTGATCATCTTCTGCTCTGCTCAATCAATGGGGAGCAGAGACCACACTGATCATCTTCTGCTCTGCTCAATCAAGGGGGAGCAGAGACCACACTGATCATCTTCTGCTCTGCTCAATCAATGGGGAGCAGAGACCACACTGATCATCTTCTGCTCTGCTCAATCAATGGGGAGCAGAGACCACACTGATCATCTTCTGCTCTGCTCAATCAATGGGGAGCAGAGACCACACTGATCATCTTCTGCTCTGCTCAATCAATGGGGAGCAGAGACCACACTGATCAGCTTCTGCTCTGCTCAATCAAGGGGCAGCAGAGACCACACTGATCAGCTTCTGTTCTGCTCAATCAATAGGGAGCAGAGACCACACTGATCAGCTTCTTCTCTGCTCAATCAATGAGGAGCAGAGACCACACTGATCAGCTTCTGTTCTGCTCAATCAATAGGGAGCAGAGACCACACTGATCAGCTTCTTCTCTGCTCAATCAATGGGGAGCAGAGACCACACTGATCAGCTTCTGCTCTGCTCAATCATGGGGAGCAGAGTCCTCACTGATCAGCTTCTGTTCAATCAATGGGGAGCAGAGACCACACTGATCAGCTTCTGTTCTCCTCAATCATGGGGAGCAGATATCACACTGATCATCTTCTGCTCTGCTCAATCAATGAGGAGCAGAGACCACACTGATCAGCTTCTGTTCTGCTCAATCAATGAGGAGCAGAGACCACACTGATCAGCTTCTGTTCTGCTCAATCAATGAGGAGCAGAGACCACACTGATCAGCTTCTGCTCTGCTCAATCATGGAAAGCAGAGACCACACTGATCATCTGTTCTGCTCAATCAATGGGGAGCAGAGACCACACTGATCAGCTTCTGCTCTGCTCAATCAATGGGGAGCAGAGACCACACTGATCATCTTCTGCTCTGCTCAATCAATGAGGAGCAGAGACCACACTGATCAGCTTCTGCTCTGCTCAATCAAGGGGCAGCAGAGACCACACTGATCAGCTTCTGCTCTGCTCAATCAATGAGGAGCAGAGACCACACTGATCAGCTTCTGTTCTGCTCAATCAATAGGGAGCAGAGACCACACTGATCAGCTTCTGCTCTGCTCAATCATGGGGAGCAGAGTCCTCACTGATCAGCTTCTGTTCAATCAATGGGGAGCAGAGACCACACTGATCAGCTTCTGTTCTCCTCAATCATGGGGAGCAGAGATCACACTGATCAGCTTCTGTTCTGCTCAATCAATGAGGAGCAGAGACCACACTGATCAGCTTCTGTTCTGCTCAATCAATGGGGAGCAGAGACCACACTGATCAGTTTCTGCTCTGCTCAATCAATGGGGAGCAGAGACCACACTGATCAGTTTCTGCTCTGCTCAATCAATGAGGAGCAGAGACCACACTGATCAGCTTCTGTTCTGCTCAATCAATGAGGAGCAGAGACCACACTGATCAGCTTCTGCTCTGCTCAATCAAGGGGCAGCAGAGACCACACTGATCAGCTTCTGCTCTGCTCAATCAATGAGGAGCAGAGACCACACTGATCAGCTTCTGTTCTGCTCAATCAATAGGGAGCAGAGACCACATCGATCAGCTTCTGCTCTGCTCAATCATGGGGAGCAGAGTCCTCACTGATCAGCTTCTGTTCAATCAATGGGGAGCAGAGACCACACTGATCAGCTTCTGTTCTCCTCAATCATGGGGAGCAGAGACCACACTGATCAGCTTCTGTTCTCCTCAATCATGGGGAGCAGAGACCACACTGATCAGCTTCTGTCCTGCTCAATCATGGGGAGCAGAGACCACACTGATCAGCTTCTGTTCTCCTCAATCATGGGGAGCAGAGACCACACTGATCAGCTTCTGTCCTGCTCAATCATGGGGAGCAGAGACCACACTGATCAGCTTCTGTTCTCCTCAATCATGGGGAGCAGAGACCACACTGATCAGCTTCTGTTCTGCTCAATCATGGGGAGCAGAGACCACACTGATCATCTTCTGCTCTGCTCAATCAATGGGGAGCAGAGTCCTCACTGATCAGCTTCTGCTCTGCAGTAATCGAAATGATGTGTCCCCTAATATCAGAAACTCTCAGACAAAGCATAAGGACAGCAAAGAAGCTGCAGCCAATGATGAGCGTCTGCAGCACATCTCACCTAATCCTATGTACACATACTCTGGGTGACACTTACCTGCAGCACATCTCACCTAATCCTATGTACACGTCCTCTGGCTGATACTTACTTGCAGTACATCTCACCTAATCCTATGCACACATCCACTGGGTGATACTTATCTGCAGCACATCTCACCTAATCCTATGACACTTACTTGCAGTACATCTCACCTAATCCTATGTACACATCCACTGGGTGATACTTATCTGCAGCACATCTCACCTAATCCTATGACACTTACCTGCAGCACATCTCTATCTTCTGGGTGACACCTGTATCGCCTTGGCTTTGATCATTGTCTATTCATTGAGTTCATCTAAAATTTTCTACAGCCTCATCAGAGGATTAGAATTCTGCTTTCTTTTGACATACTTTACACTGCAGCTCTGCTCTATTAGTGCACAGCAGTGACTCCAGCTTCACTGCTCTGTCTGGAATCCACTATTGCATCAGAGGCTCAGGCAGCTTCCTCCTCCCCCATGCTTTCCACTGATCCCAGTTGGTATTTATCATGTGCTCCTGGTTCAAGAATGGCATACCAAAGCTGCAGTGAAGACTGACACTAAACTCAAACTTTGGGGGAAGGGGGTGGCTCAGAGACTCATATTTCTGAGTCATCTCTTGATTTTGGGGTGCTGTATCCCTTAGATGTAACTAGTGGATGTAGTGGCGGTTCTCCTGGCTCGCAGCATGGATGAGCAGAGTCTGTGATGTCACCAGATGGATGGTGTCTGCCTGACAGGAGAAGTCTGAGTCCTCGCCAAGCGCAGCGTGAGTCAGTGCGGCTGCAGCCCGATCTGGTTTTCCTGACATGTCTCTGATTTTCTATGAATTTCTTCACCAGTACAAAGGATTTTCAGAAACCCAGAGTAGAATATAAAAACTAAGTGTCAGCCCTTACTGTCATACTGGCATTCTGTTCATCAGCCAGGAAGTTCAGTATATAAGGTTTACTGGATCCTTGCCAGATGGGGGGGCATCAGCGCACGATATTGTGGGAGACACAGGAAATGACCAGTCAGCGGCAGATCACATGAGGGATTATGTCCCTGCGCGTGGTAATCCCCTTGTATTAGGGATTAGATTATAAGCTCTGCGGGTCTGTGAATGTCTCCGCATGAATATCAGGGCGCAGCTGCTATGGGGCCCGGCTCCACGCAGAGGTGGTACAAGAATGCAGAGGTCCAGGGGCGTAGGAAACGCCAATATATCAGAAGCCTTTAATGTCCTGATGGAGCGGGGCCCTATCTTAGTCTTCATTATAGGGCCCCGGGACTATCGGGATCTCACGACATCTGCTCACCATCAGTGGCCAACTATGTTGTACTATCAATGTCAGTGGACGCATGAGATCAGAGTGAGTTCCAAAGAAACTTTATTACAAAAATGTAATTGTTGACCCAGTGATATTAAACTAATAGTTGAAAGACTTTTACCTTAAAAATTGCCAATTAACGAAGTAAATTGTCAATACCAGTGTGCAGAGTGTTTGTCGAAGATGAGAGACATTTAATTGCACCTTTCTAAACTACAGAAATAAAACTTGCAATTTTCCTATAACCATTTCAATCCTCTGTGTCCCAAACCCTGTGACTTTTCATTTAGGAAATCCATGACATTTCATTAATAGGAAACCCATGAGTTTTCATTTATAGGCCTCACAATAAAATGTCTGGAAAATGGAAGAGTGCAAAACGGAAGACCCATGCCTCGTCATCTGAGAGTCAGAATGTGTTTAGTAGAAGGAGTAGCAGCACCAGCCAGTAGTTGTAGTGGTGCTTGAAGCCACGGTGGTGGTGGTGGCGGCAGTGGTAGCAATAGTGGCACTCCGCACATACAGAGGAGGGAATCAGAAGGGCTGCCAGGCAGCCCACGATAGCGTATCACAGTCCGGTAAAAGTGGCAGGGAGGGTGAGGACTATAATGATGATTGTGTGTTGAACAAAACCTGGAAGCCGGATTGTGGCCGCCGTGCCAATAAAGAGCGGAGGCAATATGCAGCCAAAAACTGCCAGGATGAGATCTGTTTCTATTGTGATCAACTCAAGAACTGGTGATGCCAATGATATTGTGGGCTAAGGCTCAAAATGTCCCAGACCATGGCCAAGCTTGGCTGACTCTAGCTATGTGCGATCAACTCCCTTATGGCAGTTTTTCTCCAAAATGGTGGCACACAAAACCACAGCCACGTGCAAGATCTGCAGGATTAAAATAAGCCGTGTGCGTTCAAACACAAACATAGGTCCCAGAAATCTATGGCCAAATAGCTGTTGCTGCCGTACCACTTAGTTGTGGTAATGGTGGCACAGTTCCGCACCTTCACTAAAATGTCATTCTTCTGTATGATGAAACTTCTGCCCAGTTGTCAACTTTTTTTTCAAAACAGTTGTTTAAAACTGCAATTTTCAGTTTGCGGCAAGGTGCAAGACCAGCTGATATGGGCAGGGACAGTACATGACTTTCACGGCCCACTGGGTCAAAGTTTTCCACAGCAGCAGTGAGGCAGCACCCCAGAAACATGGCCAAGTCCTATTGACACCTCCACATTTGTGTTGGTCTGGTTCACACACCAGGTGCTTCCTCCACAGACTTCCTTCCATCCCCAACAGAAATAGGGCAAAGTCAAGTGTTGCCACGTGGTGCTAGAGCTGATCGCCCTGGTCAAGAGTGGCCACACAGCTGATAGGTTGCCAATAGAGTGCATCAAGTGTAGTGCCCTGAAGCAAGAGGACTATGGACGTTTGTGGACATTTGCCCCTATCGCTATTATGTAAAGCCATCAATTACCTACATCATCTGACTTTGAAGAGTTAACTTGCACTGTAATTTATGCTGTTGCGACCACAGCCAGCTAATACTGAGTGTCTCGGACTTCCTACCTATGAAAAGTTTTTTAGGGGAAAAAGTCTGGAAAAACTGCTTAGACATTCCCATAGACTTGCATTGAAACTCTATACAAGTCTATCACAGACTATTATATAATAAAATTATTTTTGTTTAGGCTGTGCTTCTCCACTCCACCCCTCCCACTAGAAGGTTCTAGTTCAGCCAGAAACTGTATATAAGATGCATAGTCAGAGCATCTAGTAATCTGCAGATAGGGACCAGTGCTTAGTAGGAGATACACTGAAGATGGGGATACTCTGGCTGACTGAGCCACAGACCCTGGGCCACCAGCTTTCTCAGAGGGACAGCTAGCTCAGGCCTTTCCTCAGCATCAAATCCTTCTTCTGCCAGGGAGGAGACTGGAGAAGCCAGCCCTATGCCTCGTCTCAGGGAGGAGACTGGAGAAGCCAGCCCTATGCCTCGTCTCAGGGAGGAGACTGGAGAAGCCAGCCCTATGCCTCGTCTCAGGGAGGAGACTGGAGAAGCCAGCCCTATGCCTCGTCTCAGGGAGGAGACTGGAGAAGCCAGCCCTATGCCTCGTCTCAGGGAGGAGACTGGAGAAGCCAGCCCTATGCCTCGTCTCAGGGAGGAGACTGGAAAAGCCAGCCCTATGCCTCGTCTCAGGGAGGAGACTGGAGAAGCCAGCCCTATGCCTCGTCTCAGGGAGGAGACTGGAGAAGCCAGCCCTATGCCTCGTCTCAGGGAGGAGACTGGAGAAGCCAGCCCTAAGCCTCGTCTCAGGGAGGAGACTGGAGAAGCCAGCCCTATGCCTCGTCTCAGGGAGGAGACTGGAGAAGCCAGTCCTATGCCTCGCCTCAGGGAGGAGACTGGCGAAGCCAGCCCTATGCCTCGTCTCAGGGAGGAGACTGGAGAAGCCAGCCCTATGCCTCGTCTCAGGGAGGAGACTGGAGAAGCCAGCCCTATGCCTTGTATCAGGGGGGAGACTGGAGATCCCATCCCTATGCCTCGTCTCAGGGAGGAGACTGGAGAAGCCAGCCCTATGCCTCGTCTCAGGGAGGAGACTGGAGAAGCCAGCACTATGCCTCGCCTGTATTGTTTTGTACCTGAATTCCTCCAGTAAAAAAGCACCCTGGTTACTGCAGACCCTGACTCTCTGGACTTATTTCCTATTAGGGTGCACTAGGGATCGACCGATTATCGGATTTACCGATATTATCGGCCGATATTCAGGATTTTGAACGCTATCGGTATCGGCATTTATTTTGCCGATATTCCGATAGCATATGGGGAACAAAGATCGCGCTGCTGACAGCGCTCTCCGTGTTCCCCTTAGCAGCACAGCGGAGAAGGAAGCAGTGTCTCCTCCCCCTGTGCTGCTGCTGCCGCCAATGAAAGGACAGGGGATAAGAGGAGGGGAGGAGCTATGGCCACTGCGCCACCAATGAAGCTTAATCTCTCATTTATTCATATACAGGAGGCGGGAGCTGCAGGATCACATTAGCCGGCTCCCGACCTCTATGAGCGGTAGCTGCGATCTGCGGTAGTTAACCCCTCAGGTGCCGCGGATCGCAACTACCGCTCATAGAGGTCGGGAGCCGGCTATGTGATTCTGCAGCTCCCGCCTCCTGTATATGAATAAATGAGAGAGGGGTTGTCCAAGTTATATTTATTGATGACCTATCCCCAGGATAGGTCATCAATATCAGATCGGAGGGGGTCCGACACCCGGCACCCCCTCCGATCAGCTGTTTGAAGAGGAGACTCGCACGGTGTCAGCGCTGCCTCCTCTTCACTGTTTACCTTCTAGCCGTTGCATCTGCAGTGGTGAGCAGGTGTAATTACACCCAAGCCGTCCCATTCATTTCAATAGGAAGGCTTGGGTGTAATTACACCTGCTCACCACTGCAGATGCAACGGCTAGGAAGGTAAACAGTGAGGAGGAGGCAGCGCTAACACTGTGCAAGTCTCCTCTTCAAACAGCTGATCGGAGGGGGTGCCAGGGTCATCAAGAAATATAACTTGGACAACCCCTTTAATCTTCATTGGTGGTGCAGTGCGCCCCCCCCCCCCAACCCCAGTATTAGACATTGGTGGCGCAGTGCGCCCCCCCTCCCCCCCAGTATTAAGCATTGGCGGCGCAGTGCGCCCCTCCACAGGATCCCCTCCTCCTCCGATCGGAGCCCCAGCAGTGTAATGCTGGGGCTCCGATCGGTTACCATGGCAGCCAGGACGCTATTGAAGCCCTGGCTGCCATGGTAAGCTCCATGCTGCTGTGTGCACAAAGCACAGAGCAGCAGGGACAGTGTGACCTCCTATTCACCCTGATAGATCTCTATCAGGGTGAAAAGGACAAGGGTTCTAGTCCCTAAGGGGGCTAAAAGTTAGTAAAAAAAAAAAAAGTTACCAAAATATTAAGTATAAATGAAAAAGAAAGATTTTTTTTTAAAAACTACACATTAACAATAAACATTAATTTTCAGCAGATTTGTGGGAATTTTTTATTTTTTTTTCAAAAATAAAAATTCCCAGAATATTGGTATAAATTATCGGCTATCGGCCTGAAAGTTCACAAATTATCGGTATCGGTCCTAAAAAATCAATATCGGTCGATCCCTAGGGTGCACCACGCCTTACCATCCATTCCGGAGAGCAGCAACATGTAGTGACATCTTGACGGTGTGCGGGGGGACCCAGCGTAGTAAACATCTCTCTGGCTATCTCCCTGGCAACTGGTCAGCAAGAATTGAAGGAACATCATGGCCTCACTACATTTGGGGGAAATAACACATGCAGCGCATCTTGCAGTCTGCCCTATGGCTGTTGAGGATCCACAAGGAGAACGTTCCATGGAGGAGGAAGTAGAATATGAGGCAGAGGAAGAGTTGGTGGAGGAGCAGTAGGATGATGAGATCAGCCATGATTATCATCTCAGTGGATAGCAGAGCCGAAAAGAACTGGGTCCTCCGGCACGCTGACCAGAATGGTGAGCTGCTTACACACAGTTCAGTATCATCAACATGATAGAACAGTTTTTTTTCAGGTACCGAGCCAGGCTGAGGCAAATCAGCACCCAGGTTCAGTCCTGTCTCCGGCACATACCCTGTTCCCTGACCCCTTCTGGGCAGGCAAACTAGAACAGTGGCCAGAACTGGCCCAGTGTTCTTTCTCTGTTCTCTCCTGCCCATTGTCCAGGGTCATTTCGGAGAGGGTTTTCAGAGCCAAACAAGTCGTCCTTCACCAGTGTCCAAAACATCACTATTATTAAAATGAATGAGGCATGGATATGGTAGAGTTTTCACACTCCTCTTGCTGAGGCCGATGAATAGATCTGGTCCTGATGACGGTGCTCCATCATGTTCTGTACCGTATGGCCGCAGCTGCTCGTCCCTCCTGCTAGTTCCTATTGCCACTACCACTACCACTGCTGCGTCACATCTACTATGTTCCATGCGCTGCTGCTGCCGCTACTATTGTGGCCATGTGCATCTAACACTGCTACTACCAATACTACTACTACTACAACTGCATCATTAAGGATGCGGGAGGAAGGACATCATATGGGACGATGAAGAGCGCAGGGGCAGGAGGGAGGTATCATACAGGATGAGGGAGAGGACAGGGGCAGGAGGGAGGGCATCATATGGGATGATGAAGAGCGCAGGGGCAGGAGGGAGGTATCATACAGGATGAGGGAGAGGACAGGGGCAGGAGGAAGGACATCATATGGGATGATGAAGAGCGCAGGGGCAGGAGGGAGGTATCATACAGGATGAGGGAGAGGACAGGGGCAGGAGGGAGGGCATCATATGGGATGATGAAGAGCGCAGGGGCAGGAGGGAGGTATCATACAGGATGAGGGAGAGGACAGGGGCAGGAGGAAGGACAATCATATGGGATGATGAAGAGCGCAGGGGCAGGAGGGAGGTATCATACAGGATGAGGGAGAGGACAGGGGCAGGAGGGAGGGCATCATATGGGATGATGAAGAGCGCAGGGGCAGAAGGGAGGTATCATACAGGATGAGGGAGAGGACAGGGGCAGGAGGAAGGACAATCATATGGGATGATGAAGAGCGCAGGGGCAGGAGGGAGGTATCATACAGGATGAGGGAGAGGACAGGGGCAGGAGGGAGGGCATCATACAGGATGAGGGAGTGCACAGGGGCAGGAGGGAGGTATCATACAGGATGAGGGAGAGGACAGGGGCAGGAGGAAGGACATCATATGGGATGATGAAGAGCGCAGGGGCAGGAGGGAGGGCATCATACAGGACACGGGAGTGCACAGGGGCAGGAGGAAGGGCATCATACAGGACACGGGAGTGCACAGGGGCAGGAGGGAGGTATCATACAGGATGAGGGAGAGGACAGGGGCAGGAGGAAGGACATCATATGGGATGATGAAGAGCGCAGGGGCAGGAGGGAGGTATCATACAGGATGAGGGAGAGGACAGGGGCAGGAGGAAGGACATCATATGGGACGATGAAGAGCGCAGGGGCAGGAGGGAGGTATCATACAGGATGAGGGAGAGGACAGGGGCAGAAGGGAGGGCATCATACAGGATGAGGGAGAGCACAGGGGCAGGAGGAAGGGCATCATACAGGATGAGGGAGAGCACAGGGGCAGGAGGAAGGGCATCATACAGGATGAGGGAGAGCACAGGGGCAGGAGGAAGGGCATCATACAGGATGAGGGAGAGCGCAGGGGCAGGAGGAAGGGCATCATAAAGGATGAGGGAGAGCACAGGGGCAGGAGGAAGGGCATCATAAAGGATGAGGGAGAGCACAGGGGCAGGAGGAAGGTCATCATAAAGGATGAGGGAGAGCGCAGGGGCAGGAGGAAGGGCATCATAAAGGATGAGGGAGAGCACAGGGGCAGGAGGAAGGGCATCATACAGGATGAGGGAGAGCACAGGGGCAGGAGGAAGGGCATCATAAAGGATGAGGGAGAGCACAGGGGCAGGAGCAAGTGCATCATACAGGAAGAGGGAGAGCACAGGAGCAGGAGGTAGAGCATCATACAGGACACGGAAGTGCACAGGGGCAGGAGGAAGGTCATAATAAAGGATGAGGGACAGCGCACGAGCAGGAGGAAGGGCATCATACAGGATGAGGGAGAGCACAGGGGCAGGAGGGAGGTATCATACAGAACACGGGAGAGCGCAGGGGCAGGAGGAATGGCATTATACAGGATGAGGGACAGACCAGGAGGAAGGTCATCATACAGGACACGGGAGAGCACAGGGGCAGGAGGAAGGTATCATACAGGATGAGGGAGAGGACAGGGGCAGGAGGAAGGACATCATATGGGATGATGAAGAGCGCAGGGGCAGGAGGGAGGTATCATACAGGATGAGGGAGAGGACAGGGGCAGGAGGAAGGACAATCATATGGGATGATGAAGAGCGCAGGGGCAGGAGGGAGGTATCATACAGGATGAGGGAGAAGACAGGGGCAGGAGGAAGGACATCATATGGGATGATGAAGAGCACAGGGGCAGGAGGGAGGTATCATACAGGATGAGGGAGAGGACAGGGGCAGGAGGGAGGGCATCATACAGGATGAGGGAGAGCACAGGGGCAGGAGGGAGGTATCATACAGGATGAGGGAGAGGACAGGGGAAGGAGGGAGGGCATCATACAGGATGAGGGAGAGCACAGGGGCAGAAGGGAGGGCATCATACAGGATGATGAAGAGCGCAGGGGCAGGAGCGAGGGCATCATACAGGATGAGGGAGAGAGCAGGGGCAGGAGGGAGGGCATCATACAGGATGAGTGAGTGCACAGGGGCAGGAGGGAGGGCATCATATGGGACGATGAAGAGCGCAGGGGCAGGAGGGAGGGCATCATACAGGACACGGGAGTGCACAGGGGCAGGAGGAAGGGCATCATACAGGACACGGGAGTGCACAGGGGCAGGAGGGAGGTATCATACAGGATGAGGGAGAGGACAGGGGCAGGAGGAAGGGCATCATACAGGATGAGGGAGTGCACAGGGGCAGGAGGAAGGACATCATATGGGACGATGAAGAGCGCAGGGGCAGGAGGGAGGTATCATACAGGATGAGGGAGAGGACAGGGGCAGGAGGAAGGGCATCATACAGGATGAGGGAGAGCACAGGGGCAGGAGGAAGGGCATCATACAGGATGAGGGAGAGCACAGGGGCAGGAGCAAGTGCATCATACAGGAAGAGGGAGAGCACAGGAGCAGGAGGTAGAGCATCATACAGGACACGGAAGTGCACAGGGGCAGGAGGAAGGTCATAATAAAGGATGAGGGACAGCGCACGAGCAGGAGGAAGGGCATCATACAGGATGAGGGAGAGCACAGGGGCAGGAGGAAGGGCATCATACAGAACACGGGAGAGCGCAGGGGCAGGAGGAATGGCATTATACAGGATGAGGGACAGACCAGGAGGAAGGTCATCATACAGGACACGGGAGAGCACAGGGGCAGGAGGAACGTCATCATACAGGACACGGGATAGCACAGGGGCAGGAGGAAGGTATCATACAGGATGAGGGAGAGGACAGGGGCAGGAGGAAGGACATCATATGGGATGATGAAGAGCGCAGGGGCAGGAGGGAGGTATCATACAGGATGAGGGAGAGGACAGGGGCAGGAGGAAGGACATCATATGGGATGATGAAGAGCGCAGGGGCAGGAGGGAGGTATCATACAGGATGAGGGAGAGGACAGGGGCAGGAGGGAGGGCATCATACAGGATGAGGGAGAGCACAGGGGCAGGAGGGAGGGCATCATATGGGACGATGAAGAGCGCAGGGGCAGGAGGGAGGGCATCATACAGGACACGGGAGTGCACAGGGGCAGGGGGGAGGTATCATACAGGATGAGGGAGAGGACAGGGGCAGGAGGAAGGGCATCATACAGGATGAGGGAGTGCGCAGGGGCAGGAGGAAGGACATCATATGGGATGATGAAGAGCGCAGGGGCAGGAGGGAGGTATCATACAGGATGAGGGAGAGCACAGGGGCAGGAGGAAGGGCATCATACAGGATGAGGGAGAGCACAGGGGCAGGAGGAAGGGCATCATACAGGATGAGGGAGAGGACAGGGGCAGGAGGAAGGGCATCATACAGGATGAGGGAGTGCACAGGGGCAGGAGGAAGGGCATCATAAAGGATGAGGGAGAGCACAGGGGCAGGAGCAAGTGCATCATACAGGAAGAGGGAGAGCACAGGAGCAGGAGGTAGAGCATCATACAGGACACAGAAGTGCACAGGGGCAGGAGGAAGGTCATAATAAAGGATGAGGGACAGCGCACGAGCAGGAGGAAGGGCATCATACAGGATGAGGGAGAGCACAGGGGCAGGAGGAAGGGCATCATACAGAACACGGGAGAGCGCAGGGGCAGGAGGAATGGCATTATACAGGATGAGGGACAGACCAGGAGGAAGGTCATCATACAGGACACGGGAGAGCACAGGGGCAGGAGGAAGGTCATCATACAGGACACGGGAGAGCACAGGGGCAGGAGGAAGGTCATCATACAGGACACGGGAGAGCACAGGGGCAGGAGGAAGGTCATCATACAGGACACGGGAGAGCACAGGGGCAGGAGGAAGGTCATCATACAGGACACAGGAGAGCACAGGGGCAGGAGAAAGGGCATCATACAGGACACTGGAGAGCATAAGAGAAATGGCATCATACAGGATGAGGGAGAGAGCGCAGGGGCAGGAGGAAGGTCATCATACAGGACACTGGAGAGTGCAGGGGCAGGAGGAAGGACATCATACAGGATGAGGGAGAGCACCCCGGGTGCAGGTGGAAGGGCATTATACAGGACACTGGAGAGCATAGGAGAAAGGGCATCATACAGGATGAGGGAGAGAGCGCAGGGGCAGGAGGAAGGGCATTATACAGGATGAGGGAGAGAGCGCAGGGGCAGGAGGAAGGTGTGGCGGAAATAACCTCGCCATTGGCCTCTTCCATACCTGTCCCTTTGTTACAGGGCAGGATTGCGCATCAGTTTGGCCAGGTAAGGGGCTGGCACCAGGGCAGAGTACCGCTGATCTCTGCCCATAAAGAAACCTCCACTCTCAGCCAGAGAGCAACACAGAGACCGGGAGTACCAGTTACCAACACAACCTTGGTGGACTCACTGGACAGACAGGCTACCAAATTCAACAGGTCTAGTATTTGGTTGTGGGTGGGCTGCCAGACTAATTCAGGTACCGACCGGCGTGAGGCAGGTACCTTGTTAGTCTTCCCTGGAAGGGGAAGATGTGTGGTGGAAATTACCTCGCCACTGGGTTTTGGAGGGGCCGGTTTGCCAACCTCTTGTCTCAGAATTATGGCCCATACTAACTTTGAAGGAGAAGACAGACCGGCCGCACAGCCTAAATCTGTGGAACTGTTTTGGGCAGGAAAGCCATTCTTGAGGTCAAATGTGACTTTGATGGAATTCAGGAACCCCTGGTCGGATCTGGGCGATTTCTGGATATGTTGTTCGCCCAGATCAGAGCTATCCAGAGATGTATAATTTATGGGGATATGTGCGGCTTTGGGGTGTTTTCTGTGTTTTTGGAAAAAATTTGTTTTCTGCCTGTGAGTGATTAAGTTAGCCTCTTGTGTTTGGTAATTGTACCACAAGCAGAGCCCATTGAGTTTGGTCATTGTATCACAAGCAGAGCCCATTGTGTTTGTTAATTGTATCACAGGCAGAGCCCATTGTGTTTGGTAATTGTATCACATGCAGAGCCCATTGTGTTTGGTAATTGTATCACAGGCAGAGCCCATTGTGTTTGGTCATTGTATCACAGGCAGAGCCCATTGTGTTTGGTCATTGTATCACAGGCAGAGCCCATTGTGTTTGGTCATTGTATCACAGGCAGAGCCCATTGTGTTTGGTCATTGTATCACAGGCAGAGCCCATTGTGTTTGGTCATTGTATCACAGGCAGAGCCCATTGTGTTTGGTCATTGTATCACAGGCAGAGCCCATTGTGTTTGGTCATTGTATCACAGGCAGAGCCCATTGTGTTTGGTCATTGTATCACAGGCAGAGCCCATTGTGTTTGTTAATTGTATCACATGCAGAGCCCATTGTGTTTGTTAATTGTATCACAGGCAGAGTCCATTGTGTTTGGTAATTGTATCACATGCAGAGCCCATTATGTTTGGTAATTGTATCTGTAACGGACCGTTTCAGCAGACAAGGGGTTAAAATCCGTTTAGGCGATATGCCCCTTTCTGAGAGACAGGCACAGCTACTGCAGAACACCAACCTCCCAAACCGGATACAAAATAGCACTCCAAACTGGAACCTCGCGAATAGCTGCCAGCAGACGAACAGGAAAAGCGTACAGTCAGCTTACACTCCTGGCAATCAGTCTCCAACAGCATACAGGGAATCCCCCCAATAACGAGACAAGGCTCCGTCTTGAGGGTCAGCAGTGGTCTGACGTGCTGGCACACCCAGCCTGGTTTTTATTACAGTTGTTGCAAATACAGGACAGATACAACACATCCCCACAATGCATCATGGTTTCCTCCTCTCTGTCCCGGAGACAACCGAAGGCAATCCAATTATCTCTCAGGACAAAGGGAGATCACCAATACACATGTGGAGACAACAGAACAGACATCACCATTTAAACACACAATGGCACACCCCCACAGCAACCACAGACATGTAACATATCCCCAGATAGCTCAAGTCTGAGTGCATATCATTAGGTGAATGGCACTCAGAATACACGAATACAATAATATTAGCTATCTGGGTGCCCTCACATAACATACAATTTAACCGAACGCATAATAACATAAAATACAATTCTACAGACAGATTTAAGCTGTGCGGCCGGTCTGTCCTCTCCTTTACAGTCACTATGGGCCATAATCCTGAGGCAAGAGGCTTTTAAACAGCCCTCTCCAAAACCCAATGGCGAGGTTGGTTTCGCCACAGTATCACATGCAGAGCCCATTGTGTTTGGTAATTGTATCACATGCAGAGCCCATTGTGTTTGGTAATTGTATCACAGGCAGAACCCATTGTGTTTGGTAATTGTATCACAGGCAGAACCCATTGTGTTTGGTCATTGTATCACAGGCAGAGCCCATTGTGTTTGGTCATTGTATCACAGGCAGAGCCCATTGTGTTTGGTCATTGTATCACAGGCAGAGCCCATTGTGTTTGGTCATTGTATCACAGGCAGAGCCCATTGTGTTTGGTCATTGTATCACAGGCAGAGCCCATTGTGTTTGGTCATTGTATCACAGGCAGAGCCCATTGTGTTTGGTCATTGTATCACAGGCAGAGCCCATTGTGAGTGGTAATTGCATCACAGGCAGAGCCCATTGTGTTTGTTAATTGCATCACAGGCAGAGGGGGGGGGGGTGTACAATTGCTGGGAGATTGTTTCCATACTGTAAATGCATTGGATTTGCTAATGTAAAAACTGTCTCAGTCTTCCACAAGGTCCCCAGGGGAGTGTCCCTTGCTGGAAGACCTGCATAAAAGGCTGACATGTAGCCCCATTAAAGAGTTCCTGTTTTACCCTCAACATAGAGCCTCGTCTCCTGTGTGTGGGGAAAGGCTGCATCTACACTGGGGAATGCTATACGCTGTATACTCCCCCGGCTATAATCCCTGAGCTCTTTTAAGAACTTGTTCCTGCATAGCTCTCTGAAGGAAGAGAGGTTCACCCACTGGAGCCTGGAAGCCTTGTCGTAGGTCCAGGGTGGGTAGAAGACGGCGAGATCCCAACCACCAAGATGCGGTGGTTTCTGGGGTCGGCAGTGCTTATGGTGTCAAGTGGAGTGCTTGGAGCCCTTGGGAAGCACTGGGAGCATTCATCAATGGAGGTACCCGGTCAGGGTGCTAGGAAATCGGTTACAGAAGGGCATCATACAGGATGAGGGAGAGAGCAGGGGCAGGAGGAAGGGCATCATACAGGATGAGGGAGAGAGCGCAGGGGCAGGAGGAAGGACATCATATGGGATGAGGGAGAGCACAGGGGCAGGAGGAAGGGCATCATAGAAACCTAGAATGTGTTGGCAGATAAGAACCATTTGGCCCATCTAGTCTGCCCAATATACTGAATACTATGGATAGCCCCGGCCCTATCTTATATGAAGATAGGATGAGGGAGAGCGCAGGGGCAGGAGGAAGGGCATCATGCATCATACAGGACGAGGGAGAGCACAGGGGCAGGAGGAAGGGCATCATGCATCATACAGGATGAGGGAGAGGACAGGGGCAGGAGGGAGGGCATCATACAGGATGAGGGACAGCGCAGGAGCAGGAAGAAGGGCATCATACAGGAATGAGGGAGAGCACAGGGGCAGGAGGGAGGGCATCATACAGGACACGGGAGAGTGCAGGGGCAGGAGGGAGGGCATCATACAGGATGAGGGAGAGCGCAGGGGCAGGAGGGAGGGCATCATACAGGAATGAGGGAGAGCACAGGGGCAGGAGAAAGGGCATCATACAGGACACGGGAGAGTGCAGGGGCAGGAGGGAGGGCATCATACAGGAATGAGGGAGAGAGCAGGGGCAGGAGGGAGGGCATCATACAGGAATGAGGGAGAGAGCAGGGGCAGGAGGGAGGGCATCATACAGGAATGAGGTAGAGAGCGCAGGGGCAGGAGAAAGAACATCATACAGAGTTAGGGAGAGTGCAGGGGCAGGAGGGAGGGCATCATACAGGAATGAGGGAGAGAGCAGGGGCAGGAGGGAGGGCATAATACTGGAATGAGGGAGAGAGCAGCGGCAGGAGGGAGGGCATCATACAGGAATGAGGGAGAGAGCAGGGGCAGGAGGGAGGGCATCATACAGGAATGAGGGAGAGTGCAGGGGCAGGAGGGAGGGCATCATACAGGATGAGGGAGAGCGCAGGGGCAGGAGGGAGGGCATCATACAGGAATGAGGGAGAGCACAGGGGCAGGAGAAAGGGCATCATACAGGACACGGGAGAGTGCAGGGGCAGGAGGGAGGGCATCATACAGGAATGAGGGAGAGAGCAGGGGCAGGAGGGAGGGCATCATACAGGAATGGAGGGAGAGAGCAGGGGCAGGAGGGAGGGCATCATACAGGAATGAGGGAGAGAGCGCAGGGGCAGGAGAAAGAACATCATACAGAGTTAGGGAGAGTGCAGGGGCAGGAGGGAGGGCATCATACAGGAATGAGGAGAGAGCAGGGGCAGGAGGGAGGGCATAATACTGGAATGAGGGAGAGAGCAGCGGCAGGAGGGAGGGCATCATACAGGAATGAGGGAGAGAGCAGGGGCAGGAGGGAGGGCATCATACAGGAATGAGGGAGAGAGCAGGGGCAGGAGGGAGGGCATAATACTGGAATGAGGGAGAGCGCAGGGGCAGGAGGGAGGGCATCATACAGGAATGAGGGAGAGAGCAGGGGCAGGAGGGAGGGCATCATACAGGAATGAGGGAGAGAGCAGGGGCAGGAGGGAGGGCATCATACAGGAATGAGGGAGAGAGCAGCGGCAGGAGGGAGGGCATCATACAGGAATAAGGGAGAGCACAGGGGCAGGAGGGAGGGCATCATACAGGAATGAGGGAGAGAGCAGAGGCAGGAGGGAGGGCATCATACAGAGTTAGGGAGAGTGCAGGGGCAGGAGGGAGGGCATCATACAGGAATGAGGGAGAGAGCAGGGGCAGGAGGGAGGGCATCATACAGGAATGAGGGGAGAGAGCAGGGGCAGGAGGGAGGGCATCATACAGGAATGAGGGAGAGCACAGGGGCAGGAGAGAGGGCATCATACAGAGTTAGGGAGAGTGCAGGGGCAGGAGGAAGGGCATCATACAGAACACAGGAGAGCGCAGGGGCAGAGGAAGGGCATCATACAGGACACGGGAGAGCGCAGGGGCAGGAGGGAGGGCATCATACAGGACACGTGAGAGCGCAGGGGCAGGAGGGATTACAGGATGCTGCCCACTTCATCCCATACGCCTTGCAGTAGTGACCGCTGTGTTTTGGGACATGTGGTGTGACCTCCGTCAGCTGTCAGGCACGTGTCACAGCGGATGATCAAACACAAAGAGAAATATTTGTATGAAGAGAAAATCTCTGTCCCCCATAAATGTCACACATGAAATGGAGTCATATGTGGGACCTGGTCCATGCGCTGTGTGATGGTGTAGAACACGTATGATAAGGTTTGCCATATGGTATGAAACACTGTGTTGTGTGTACATAGTGTGAGGGTGCGGCAGTGTAGTAGTGTGTACATAGTGTAAGGGTGAGGCAGTGTAGTAGTGTGTACATAGTATGAGGGTGCGGCAGTGCAGTAGTGTGTACATAGTGTGAGGGTGCGGCAGTGCAGTAGTGTGTACATAGTATGAGGGTGCGGCAGTGCAGTAGTGTGTACATAGTGTGAGGGTGCGGCAGTGTAGTAGTGTGTACATAGTGTGAGGGTGCGGCAGTGCAGTAGTGTGTACATAGTATGAGGGTGCGGCAGTGCAGTAGTGTGTACATAGTGTGAGGGTGCGGCAGTGTAGTAGTGTGTACATAGTGTGAGGGTGCGGCAGTGTAGTAGTGTGTATATAGTGTGAGGGTGCGGCAGTTGCAGTAGTGTGTACATAGTGTGAGGGTGCGGCAGTGTAGTAGTGTGTACATAGTGTGAGGGTGCGGCAGTGTAGTAGTGTGTACATAGTGTGAGGGTGCGGCAGTGTAGTAGTGTATATATAGTGTGAGGGTGCGGCAGTGTAGTAGTGTGTACATAGTGTGAGGTTGCGGCAGTGTAGTAGTGTGTACATAGTGTAAGGGTGAGGCAGTGTAGTAGTGTGTACATAGTATGAGGGTGCGGCAGTGCAGTAGTGTGTACATAGTGTGAGGGTGCGGCAGTGCAGTAGTGTGTACATAGTATGAGGGTGCGGCAGTGCAGTAGTGTGTACATAGTGTGAGGGTGCGGCAGTGCAGTAGTGTGTATATAGTGTGAGGGTGCGGCAGTGTAGTAGTGTGTACATAGTGTGAGGGTGCGGCAGTGTAGTAGTGTACATAGTGTGAGGGTGCGGCAGTGTAGTAGTGTGTACATAGTGTGAGGGTGCGGCAGTGTAGTAGTGTGTACATAGTGTGAGGGTGCAGCAGTGCAGTAGTGTGTACATAGTGTGAGGGTGCGGCAGTGCAGTAGTGTGTACATAGTATGAGGGTGCGGCAGTGCAGTAGTGTGTACATAGTGTGAGGGTGCGGCAGTGCAGTAGTGTGTATATAGTGTGAGGGTGCGGCAGTGTAGTAGTGTGTATATAGTGTGAGGGTGCGGCAGTGTAGTAGTGTGTATATAGTGTGAGGGTGCGGCAGTGTAGTAGTGTGTACATAGTGTGAGGGTGCGGCAGTGTAGTACTGTGTACATAGTGTGAGGGTGCGGCAGTGCAGTAGTGTGTATATAGTGTGAGGGTGCGGCAGTGTAGTAGTGTGTATATAGTGTGAGGGTGCGGCAGTGTAGTAGTGTGTATATAGTGTGAGGGTGCGGCAGTGTAGTAGTGTGTACATAGTGTGAGGGTGCGGCAGTGTAGTACTGTGTACATAGTGTGAGGGTGCGGCAGTGCAGTAGTGTGTACATAGTATGAGGGTGCGGCAGTGCAGTAGTGTGTACATAGTGTGAGGGTGCGGCAGTGCAGTAGTGTGTACATAGTATGAGGGTGCGGCAGTGCAGTAGTGTGTACATAGTGTGAGGGTGCGGTAGTGCAGTAGTGTGTACATAGTGTGAGGGTGCGGCAGTGCAGTAGTGTGTACATAGTGTGAGGGTGCGGCAGTGCAGTGTTGTGTACATAGTGTGAGGGTGCGGCAGTGCAGTAGTGTGTACATAGTGTGAGGGTGCGGCAGTGCAGTAGTGTGTACATAGTGTGAGGGTGCGGCAGTGCAGTAGTGTGTACATAGTGTGAGGGTGCGGCAGTGTAGTAGTGTGTACATAGTGTGAGGGTGCGGCAGTGTAGTAGTGTATATATAGTGTGAGGGTGCGGCAGTAAAGTAGTGTGTACATAGTGTGAGGGTGCGGCAGTGTAGTAGTGTATATATAGTGTGAGGGTGCGGCAGTAAAGTAGTGTGTACATAGTGTGAGGGTGCGGCAGTGTAGTAGTGTGTATATAGTGTGAGGGTGCGGCAGTGCAGTAGTGTGTACATAGTGTGAGGGTGCGGCAGTGTAGTAGTGTGTACATAGTGTGAGGGTGCGGCAGTGTAGTAGTGTGTACATAGTGTGAGGGTGCGGCAGTGTAGTAGTGTATATATAGTGTGAGGGTGCGGCAGTGTAGTAGTGTGTACATAGTGTGAGGGTGCGGCAGTGCAGTAGTGTGTACATAGTGTGAGGGTGCGGCAGTGTAGTAGTGTGTACATAGTGTGAGGGTGCGGCAGTGTAGTAGTGTGTACATAGTGTGAGGGTGCGGCAGTGTAGTAGTGTATATATAGTGTGAGGGTGCGGCAGTGTAGTAGTGTGTACATAGTGTGAGGGTGCGGCAGTGTAGTAGTGTGTACATAGTGTGAGGGTGCGGCAGTGTAGTAGTGTGTACATAGTGTGAGGGTGCGGCAGTGTAGTAGTGTGTATATAGTGTGAGGGTGCGGCATAGTGTTGTGTACATAGTGTGAGGGTGCGGCAGTGTAGTAGTGTGTACATAGTGTGAGGGTGCGGCAGTGTAGTAGTGTGTACATAGTGTGAGGGTGCGGCAGTGTAGTAGTGTGTATATAGTGTGAGGGTGCGGCAGTGTAGTAGTGTATATATAGTGTGAGGGTGCGGCAGTAAAGTAGTGTGTACATAGTGTGAGGGTGCGGCAGTGTAGTAGTGTGTACATAGTGTGAGGGTGCGGCAGTGCAGTAGTGTGTACATAGTGTGAGGGTGCGGCAGTGTAGTAGTGTGTACATAGTGTGAGGGTGCGGCAGCGTAGTAGTGTGTACATAGTGTGAGGGTGCGGCAGTGTAGTAGTGTGTATATAGTGTGAGGGTGCGGCAGTGTAGTAGTGTGTATATAGTGTGAGGGTGCGGCAGTGTAGTAGTGTGTATATAGTGTGAGGGTGCGGCAGTAAAGTAGTGTGTACATAGTGTGAGGGTGCGGCAGTAAAGTAGTGTGTACATAGTGTGAGGGTGCGGCAGTGTAGTAGTGTATATATAGTGTGAGGGTGCGGCAGTGTAGTAGTATATATAGTGTAAGGGTGCGGCAGTGCAGTAGTGTGTACATAGTGTGAGGGTGCGGCAGTGTAGTAGTGTGTACATAGTGTGAGGGTGCGGCAGTGCAGTAGTGTGTAAATAGTGTGAGAGTGCAGCAGTGTAGTAGTGTACATAGTGTGAGGGTGCGGCAGTGTAGTAGTGTGTACATAGTGTGAGGGTGCGGCAGTGTAGTAGTGTGTACATAGTGTGAGGGTGCGGCAGTGTAGTAGTGTGTATATAGTGTGAGGGTGCGGCAGTGTAGTAGTGTGTACATAGTGTGAGGGTGCGGCAGTGCAGTAGTGTGTACATAGTGTGAGGGTGCGGCAGTGTAGTAGTGTGTATATAGTGTGAGGGTGCGGCAGTGTAGTAGTGTATATATAGTGTGAGGGTGCGGCAGTGTAGTAGTGTATATATAGTGTGAGGGTGCGGCAGTAAAGTAGTGTGTACATAGTGTGAGGGTGCGGCAGTGTAGTAGTGTATATATAGTGTGAGGGTGCGGCAGTGTAGTAGTGTGTATATAGTGTGAGGGTGCGGCAGTAAAGTAGTGTGTACATAGTGTGAGGGTGCGGCAGTGTAGTAGTGTGTATATAGTGTGAGGGTGCGGCAGTAAAGTATTGTGTATATAGTGTGAGGGTGCGGCACAGTGTTGTGTACATAGTGTGAGGGTGCGGCACAGTGTTGTGTACATAGTGTGAGGGTGCGGCACAGTGTTGTGTATATAGTGTGAGGGTGCGGCACAGTGTTGTGTATATAGCGTGAGGGTGCGGCACAGTGTTGTGTATATAGCGTGAGGGTGCGGCACAGTGTTGTGTACATGGTGTGAGGTTGCGGCAGTGCAGTAGTGTGTATATAGTGGGAGGGTGCGGCAGTGAAGTAGTGTGTACATAGTGTGAGGGTGCGGCAGTGTAGTAGTGTGTACATAGTGTGAGGGTGCGGCAGTGTAGTAGTGTGTATATAGTGTGAGGGTGCGGCACAGTGTTGTGTACATAGTGTGAGGGTGCGGCACAGTGTTGTGTACATAGTGTGAGGGTGCGGCACAGTGTTGTGTACATAGTGTGAGGGTGCGGCACAGTGTTGTGTACATAGTGTGAGGGTGCGGCACAGTGTTGTGTACATAGTGTGAGGGTGCGGCACAGTGTTGTGTACATAGTGTGAGGGTGCGGCACAGTGTTGTGTACATAGTGTGAGGGTGCGGCACAGTGTTGTGTACATAGTGTGAGGGTGCGGCACAGTGTTGTGTACATAGTGTGAGGGTGCGGCACAGTGTTGTGTACATAGTGTGAAGGTGCGGCACAGTGTTGTGTACATAGTGTGAGGGTGCGGCACAGTGTTGTCTACATAGTGTGAGGGTGCGGCACAGTGTTGTGTACATAGTGTGAGGGTGCAGCACAGTGTTGTGTACATAGTGTGAGGGTGCGGCACAGTGTTGTGTACATAGTGTGAGGGTGCGGCACAGTGTTGTGTACATAGTGTGAGGGTGCGGCACAGTGCTGTGTACATAGTGTGAGGGTGCGGCACAGTGTTGTGTACATAGTGTGAGGGTGCGGCACAGTGTTGTGTACATAGTGTGAGGGTGCGGCACAGTGTTGTGTACATAGTGTGAGGGTGCGGCACAGTGTTGTGTACATAGTGTGAGGGTACGGCACAGTGTTGTGTACATAGTGTGAGGGTGCGGCACAGTGTTGTGTACATAGTGTGAAGGTGCGGCACAGTGTTGTGTACATAGTGTGAGGGTGCGGCACAGTGTTGTCTACATAGTGTGAGGGTGCGGCACAGTGTTGTGTACATAGTGTGAGGGTGCAGCACAGTGTTGTGTACATAGTGTGAGGGTGCGGCACAGTGTTGTGTACATAGTGTGAAGGTGCGGCACAGTGTTGTGTACATAGTGTGAGGGTGCGGCACAGTGTTGTGTACATAGTGTGAGGGTGCGGCACAGTGTTGTGTACATAGTGTGAAGGTGCGGCACAGTGTTGTGTACATAGTGTGAGGGTGCGGCACAGTGTTGTGTACATAGTGTGAGGGTACGGCACAGTGTTGTGTACATAGTGTGAGGGTGCGGCACAGTGTTGTGTACATAGTGTGAGGGTGCGGCACAGTGTTGTGTACATAGTGTGAGGGTGCGGCACAGTGTTGTGTATATAGTGTGAGGGTGCGGCAGTGTAGTAGTGTGTACATAGTGTGAGGGTGCGGCACAGTGTTGTGTACATAGTGTGAGGGTGCGGCACAGTGTTGTGTATATAGCGTGAGGGTGCGGCACAGTGTTGTGTACATGGTGTGAGGTTGCGGCAGTGCAGTAGTGTGTATATAGTGTGAGGGTGCGGCAGTGTAGTAGTGTGTATATAGTGTGAGGGTGCGGCAGTGTAGTAGTGTGTATATAGTGTGAGGGTGCGGCACAGTGTTGTGTACATGGAGTGAGGTTGCGGCACAGTGTTGTGTACATGGTGTGAGGTTGCGGCAGTGCAGTAGTGTGTATATAGTGTGAGGGTGCGGCAGTGTAGTAGTGTGTATATAGTGTGAGGGTGCGGCAGTGTAGTAGTGTGTATATAGTGTGAGGGTGCGGCAGTGTAGTAGTGTGTATATAGTGTGAGGGTGCGGCACAGTGTTGTGTACATGGAGTGAGGTTGCGGCACAGTGTTGTGTACATGGTGTGAGGTTGCGGCAGTGCAGTAGTGTGTATATAGTGTGAGGGTGCGGCAGTGTAGTAGTGTGTATATAGTGTGAGGGTGCGGCAGTGTAGTAGTGTGTATATAGTGTGAGGGTGCGGCACAGTGTTGTGTACATGGAGTGAGGTTGCGGCACAGTGTTGTGTACATGGAGTGAGGTTGCGGCACAGTGTTGTGTACATGGAGTGAGGTTGCGGCACAGTGTTGTGTACATGGTGTGAGGTTGCGGCACAGTGTTGTGTACATGGTGTGACGCTGTGTAGCTGGCGCACTGTGTTGGTTGCGTGTCGTTGTGTCTTTGATCTAAGAATAGTTTGTTGGCGGCCTCCTCTCCTCCTCTCCTCCTCCCGTCTCCGCGCGGCCCCCGATCAGGAAATGAAAACATCCTGTGGCCTCAGCACATGAGCTGTGTGTAGAGAGGAACAGCCATGAGGAGGGGCCTCTGTGAATATGGGGGGGTCACCGACTACTCTCCTGTGATACGTGTATGATGGGGGGGGTCACCGATTACTCTCCTGTGATACGTGTATGATGGGGGTTCACCGACTACTCTCCCGTGATACGTGTATGATGGGGGGGTCACCGACTACTCTCCCGTGATACGTGTATGATGGGGGGGTCACCGACTACTCTCCTGTGATACGTGTATGATGGGGGGGTCACCGACTACTCTCCTGTGATACGTGTATGATGGGGGGGTCACCAGTCTCCGTCCTGTGATACAGGTATGATGGGGGGGTCACCAGTCTCCGTCCTGTGATACAGGTATGATGGGGGGGTCACCAGTCTCCGTCCTGTGATACAGGTATGATGGGGGGGTCACCAGTCTCCGTCCTGTGATACAGGTATGATGGGGGGGTCACCAGTCTCCGTCCTGTGATACAGGTATGATGGGGGGGTCACCAGTCTCCGTCCTGTGATACAGGTATGATGGGGGGGTCACCAGTCTCCGTCCTGTGATACAGGTATGATGGGGGGGTCACCAGTCTCCGTCCTGTGATACAGGTATGATGGGGGAGTCACCAGTCTACGCCCTATAACTGGGGGCAGGAGGAGGTAATAACCAGTGAGCCCAGTCCTCTGCAGTGAAGGAAAGTACTTACTGGTTATTGCAGGGCTCCTATAACTGGGGGCAGGAGGAGATAATAACCAGTGAGCCCAGTCCTCTGCAGTGAAGGAAAGTGCTTACTGGTTATTGCAGGGCCCCTATAACTGGGGGCATGAGGAGGTAATAACCAGTGAGCCCCGTCCTCTGCAGTGAAGGAAAGTGCTTACTGGTTATAACTGGGGGCAGGAGGAGGTAATAACCAGTGAGCCCCGTCCTCTGCAGTGAAGGAAAGTGCTTACTGGTTATTGCGGGGCCACTATAACTGGGGGCAGGAGGAGGTAATAACCAGTGAGCCCCGTCCTCTGCAGTGAAGGAAAGTGCTTACTGGTTATTGCGGGGCCACTATAACTGGGGGCAGGAGGAGGTAATAACCAGTGAGCCCCGTCCTCTGCAGGAGGCCGGATGGAAGGAAATGTTGCCACTTTTCTGGTAAAAATGGTTTTAAACACCATCCTGCAGCGTGGCCCCTGAAATAGAAGATTGATACTTTCCTGCTCCACTCCGCTCTTGTCCTCTGCACGGCCCCCGCTGCCTCCATCTTCCGGTTCCCGCTCCCGGCCATGGTCACATACACCGCTCCAGTCATTGACTGGCTTCAGAAGTGACACGCTGCTTGTGGCCACATCTCCGCGAAGCCAGTCATTGGCTGGAGAGGGGTATGACCACGTCCATGCACTGCCAGGGGCAAACAGCGGGGGCGGTGCGAAGGACCGGAGGGGAGCAGGGAAGTTTTGGTTTCAGGGGCCATGCTGCAGCACGATATTTGGGAAAATTACTGGGAACAAGTGTTGATAGGAGCGCTCATGTCTTACATCTGGCGGTATTATAATCGTGCCGCTGATCAGTCGATAAACAAGGAATCGCTCATTTGTCGGCTGATTTGCATATTTTACAGGATGAAAGATGTCCGATTATCTGCAGCACATCTCACCGACTAATGACTGCAGCAGCGCTCACTCCTCCCAGTCACCTTGCACTGGCGATGTGACAATGCGGCCCCCAGACCAAAAAAGGTTGTGCACCCCCTAGAGGCCGTACACGGTATATAACACAGACGCAGTGAGACCCCTAGAGGCCGTACACGGTATATAACACATATATGTAGTGAGACCCCTAGAGGCCGTACACGGTATATAACACATACACGCAGTGAGACCCCTAGAGGCCGTACACGGTATATAACACAGACGCAGTGAGACCCCTAGAGGCCGTACACGGTATATAACACATATATGTAGTGAGACCCCTAGAGGCCGTACACGGTATATAACACATACACGCAGTGAGACCCCTAGAGGCCGTACACGGTATATAACACAGACGCAGTGAGACCCCTAGAGGCCGTACACGGTATATAACACATACACGTAGTGAGACCCCTAGAGGCCGTACATGGTATATAAAACATATATGTAGTGAGACCCCTAGAGGCCGTACACGGTATATAACACATACACGCAGTGAGACCCCTAGAGGCCGTACACGGTATATAACACAGACGCAGTGAGACCCCTAGAGGCCGTACACGGTATATAACACATACACGTAGTGAGACCCCTAGAGGCCGTACACGGTATATAACACATACACGTAGCGAGACCCCTAGAGGCCGTACACAGTATATAAAACATACACGTAGCGAGAGCTCTAGAGGTCGTACACGGTATATAACACATACACGTAGTGAGACCCCTAGAGGCCGTACACGGTATATAACACATACACGTAGTGAGACCCCTAGAGGCCGTACACGGTATATAACACATACACGTAGTGAGACCCCTAGAGGCCGTACACGGTATATAACACATACACGTAGTGAGACCCCTAGAGGCCGTACACGGTATATAACACATACACGTAGTGAGACCCCTAGAGGCCGTACACGGTATATAACACATACACGTAGTGAGACCCCTAGAGGCCGTACACGGTATATAACACATACACGTAGTGAGACCCCTAGAGGCCGTACACGGTATATAACACATACACGTAGCGAGAGCTCTAGAGGTCGTACACGGTATATAACACATACACGTAGCGAGAGCTCTAGAGGTCGTACACGGTATATAACACATACACGTAGTGAGACCCCTAGAGGCCGTACACGGTATATAAAACATATATGTAGTGAGACCCCTAGAGGCCGTACACGGTATATAACACATACGCGAAGTGAGACCCCTAGATGCCGTACACGGTATATAACACATACACGTAGTGAGACCCCTAGAGGCCGTACACGGTATATAAAACATATATGTAGTGAGACCCCTAGAGGCCGTACACGGTATATAACACATACACGTAGTGAGACCCCTAGAGGCTGTACACGGTTTATAACACATACACGTAGTGAGACCCCTAGAGGCCGTACACGGTATATAACACATACACGTAGTGAGACCCCTAGAGGCCGTACACGGTATATAACACATATATGTAGTGAGACCCCTAGAGGCCGTACAGCACATTGCTACAGTCAGAGATTAGCAGCCTAATACATCAGAGGGGCCCCTGCATTCCACTCGCCCGGGCCCCTGTACGAGAGCATTGCTGGGAATGGCACCTCTTTGGCAGAGGCCCTGCAGCTTGTGTTTGGCCCTCAGTCCCGGGGCCACAGATGAGGACACATGCTGCCTGTCGCACACATGTCTTCCTGTCACCCGGGACTAATAAAGGACTCTGGAAGCTAATAAAAGAGTCCCAGCTGCTGCCGCTCTTAACCCTTCCCGTGCCCGCGTAATGCCGCCCACAACACTGCATTCCCACACAGGACGGTATGAACACATGACGCATGTATCATATGTCAGATACACATAGAACATACATGACCACAGGTGACAGGGCAGCAGGGTATGCCCCCCCAGGACTGATCGCACAGGCTAGCCGCCATATTGGTGATCACATACAGAGCAGAGAAAGCTGGACCCTTCCCCGGATACATGACCCCCGACACATGGAGGCAAGCTGTAACAGGTCAGAGGTCAGCAGTAACAGCACCCTGAGCACCCGATGACATCACACATCTGCCGACCAGGTCCTCATAAACCGCCATGATTTACACTTCAGTGCTTGCCCCCGACTCTGCTCCATCCATGTGCCAGCAAGAACCCAACAACCTGACCTCCGGGTACAGCTCTATACTCTGTACACAGGGGCCCCGAAAACCTCCTGACCTCCGGTTACAGCTCTATACTCTGTACACAGGGGCCCCGACAACCTCCTGACCTCCGGGTACAGCTCTATACTCTGTACACAGGGGCCCCGACAACCTCCTGACCTCCGGGTACAGCTCTGTACTCTGTACACAGGGGCCCCGACAACCTCCTGACCTCCGGTACAGCTCTATACTCTGTACACAGGGGCCCCGACAACCTCCTGACCTCCGGTACAGCTCTATACTCTGTACACAGGGGCCCCGACAACCTCCTGACCTCCGGTTACAGCTCTATACTCTGTACACAGGGGCCCCGACAACCTCCTGACCTCCGGGTACAGCTCTATACTCTGTACACAGGGGCCCCGACAACCTCCTGACCTCCGGGTACAGCTCTGTACTCTGTACACAGGGGCCCCGACAACCTCCTGACCTCCGGTACAGCTCTATACTCTGTACACAGGGGCCCCGACAACCTCCTGACCTCCGGTACAGCTCTATACTCTGTACACAGGGGCCCCGACAACCTCCTGACCTCCGGGTACAGCTCTATACTCTGTACACAGGGGCCCCGACAACCTCCTGACCTCCGGGTACAGCTCTATACTCTGTACACAGGGGCCCCGACAACCTCCTGACCTCCAGGTACAGCTCTATACTCTGTACACAGGGGCCCCGACAACCTCCTGACCTCCCGGGTACAGCTCTATACTCTGTACACAGGGGCCCCGACAACCTCCTGACCTCCAGGTACAGCTCTATACTCTGTACACAGGGGTCCCGACAACCTCCTGACCTCCGGGTACAGCTCTATACTCTGTACACAGGGGCCCCGACAACCTCCTGACCTCCGGGTACAGCTCTATACTCTGTACACAGGGGCCCCGACAACCTCCTGACCTCCCGGGAACAGCTCTATACTCTGTACACAGGGGCCCCGACAACCTCCTGACCTCCCAGGGACAGCTCTATACTCTGTACACAGGGGTCCCGACAACCTCCTGACCTCCAGGTACAGCTCTATACTCTGTACACAGGGGCCCCGACAACCTCCTGACCTCCAGGTACAGCTCTATACTCTGTACACAGGGGTCCCGACAACCTCCTGACCTCCAGGTACAGCTCTATACTCTGTACACAGGGGCCCCGACAACCTCCTGACCTCCAGGTACAGCTCTATACTCTGTACACAGGGGCCCCGACAACCTCCTGGTACAGCTCTATACTCTGTACACAGGGGCCCCGACAACCTCCTGACCTCCGGGTACAGCTCTATACTCTGTACACAGGGGCCCCGACAACCTCCTGACCTCCCGGGTACAGCTCTATACTCTGTACACAGGGGCCCCGACAACCTCCTGACCTCCAGGTACAGCTCTATACTCTGTACACAGGGGCCCCGACAACCTCCTGGGTACAGCTCTATACTCTGTACACAGGAGCCCCGACAACCTCCTGGTACAGCTCTATACTCTGTACACAGGGGCCCCGACAACCTCCTGACCTCCGGGTACAGCTCTATACTCTGTACACAGGGGCCCCGACAACCTCCTGACCTCCCGGGTACAGCTCTATACTCTGTACACAGGGGCCCCGACAACCTCCTGACCTCCCGGGTACAGCTCTATACTCTGTACACAGGGGCCCCGACAACCTCCTGGTACAGCTCTATACTCTGTACACAGGGGCACCGACAACCTCCTGACCTCCAAGTACAGCTCTATACTCTGTACACAGGGGCCCCGACAACCTCCTGACCTCCGGGAACAGCTCTATACTCTGTACACAGGGGCCCCCGACAACCTCCTGGTACAGCTTTATACTCTGTACACAGGGGCCCGACAACCTCCTGACCTCCGGGTACAGCTCTATACTCTGTACACAGGGGCCCCGACAACCTCCTGACCTCCAGGTACAGCTCTGTACTCTGTACACAGGGGCCCCGACAACCTCCTGACCTCCGGGTACAGCTCTATACTCTGTACACAGGGGCTCCGACAACCTCCTGACCTCCAAGTACAGCTCTATACTCTGTGCACAGGGGCCCCGACAACCTCCTGACCTCCAGGTACAGCTCTATACTCTGTACACAGGGGCCCCGACAACCTCCTGACCTCCGGGTACAGCTCTATACTCTATACACAGGGGCCCCGACAACCTGCTGACCTCCGGGTACAGCTCTATACTCTATACACAGGGGCCCCGACAACCTCCTGACCTCCAAGTACAGCTCTATACTCTGTACACAGGGGCCCCGACAACCTCCTGACCTCCAAGTACAGCTCTATACTTCCACCACAAAAAAGGGTATATGGTTGAATCTTCCTTTTCTCGTCCTCCTCTTCCATCATATCAGCATACTTATTAGTCTGCCCTCGCTCCTAATGTTGTAGAGGGGCAGCTCACCTGCAGGCCCTCACCTACAATCTTTTAGAGGGTCAGCTCACCTGCAGGCCTTCACATATAATCTTTTAGTGGGTCAGCTCACCTGTAGGCCCTCACCTACAATCTTTTAGAGGGTCAGCTCACCTGCAGGCCCTCACCTACAATCTTTTAGAGGGTCAGCTCACCAGCAGGCCTTCACCTACAATCTTTTAGAGGGTCAGCTCACCTGTAGGCCCTCACCTACAATCTTTTAGAGGGTCAGCTCACCTGCAGGCCCTCACCTACAATCTTTTAGAGGGTCAGCTCACCAGCAGGCCTTCACCTACAATCTTTTAGTGGGTCAGCTCACCTGTAGGCCCTCACCTACAATCTTTTAGAGGGTCAGCTCACCTGCAGGCCCTCACCTACAATCTTTTAGAGGGTCAGCTCACCTGCAGGCCTTCACCTACAATCTTTTAGAGGGTCAGCTCACCTGCAGGCCTTCACATATAATCTTTTAGTGGGTCAGCTCACCTGTAGGCCCTCACCTACAATCTTTTAGAGGGTCAGCTCACCTGCAGGCCCTCACCTACAATCTTTTAGAGGGTCAGCTCACCAGCAGGCCCTCACCTACAATCTTTTAGAGGGTCAGCTCACCTGTAGGCCCTCACCTACAATCTTTTAGAGGGTCAGCTCACCTGCAGGCCCTCACCTACAATCTTTTAGAGGGTCAGCTCACCAGCAGGCCTTCACCTACAATCTTTTAGTGGGTCAGCTCACCTGTAGGCCCTCACCTACAATCTTTTAGAGGGTCAGCTCACCTGCAGGCCCTCACCTACAATCTTTTAGAGGGTCAGCTCACCAGCAGGCCTTCACCTACAATCTTTTAGAGGGTCAGCTCACCTGCAGGCCCTCACCTACAATCTTTTAGTGGGTCAGCTCACCTGCAGGCCCTCACCTCCAATCTTTTAGAGGGTCTAATGTTTTAGATCAGGGCTGGCCAACCTGTGGCTCTCCAACTGTTGTAAAACTACAATTCCCACCATGCCCTGCTGTAGGCTGTCTGGGCATGCTGGGAGCTGTAGTTTTGCAACAGCTGGAGGGCCGCAGATTGGCCATCCCTGTTTTAGATGGTCAGCTCAGCAGCAGGCCCTCGCCCATAATGTTTTAGATGGTCAGATCAGCAGGCCTTTGCTCCTAATGTTTTTGAGGGTCACCAGCAGCCATCAATCATAATTTTTCAAGGCTGTGTATGATGCCCTCCTTTATGTGTGATAAAGGGTGTATTGGAGCGCCGGTTCCTTGTAATATTTGGCAGCCCTTTCCCTTAGTGCATAGGCTTTATGAGTGTAGGAGTCCCACTACCTGAACTATTGTACCACGATATGAATGAGGCCCTCCTTTATGTCATATACAGGTTGTATCGGAGCCTCTTCCGTGTAATTTTTGGCAGCACTTGCACTTTATATACTTTTTATCTTCAGTTTGGTGTGTATTATTGTCAGTCTGTAAAGTGGCGTACTACTCGGACAACATGGTTCCCAGCAGCGACCTGGGAGTCCAAGATGCATCCAGACGTCCTCCCCGTGCTGTTCCCGACCCATTCCAGTGGTGTTTCACTCTCCCCTCTTCAGAGCAGGGGGGCCTGGTTTAATGCTTGGGTTCTCCCACTGACTTCCATTGTGCTCGGTAGAGCCCCCAAGCATCCCGAGGTGTTCGACCCGAGCACCCCAACACTTTGGTGCTCGATCGACAGTAATATTGACGTACTCAGAGGCAGTCCATAATAGCTAAGAAAGACATAGTGCTTAATATCAAGGGACCTGAAATAAAGTGCAAAGACAATAATCCAGACAAAAATGCATATAAAATCACACAAAAGAATACACACAATAGGCACAATACTTGAACATTGCTGAAAATTCCAAAAGTTGGTGCAAATTTTAATAAGGTACATTTTAAATGCAATAAAATAATGCAAATACTCAATACATTCACTTCAGAGTCTCTTCTTCAGTGCTTGAGGTAAAGTGCGCCAAACTGGAACTTAACAGCATTTCTGGTGGTAGAAACCCTTTAATGTAGCTGACTGTCCGCGCTACATTACAGTGTGTTTCTAACAGTATTTCCTGCAGCTGTTTTTGTTAAAAACGTACTTTTATAGATATGCTAATGAGCCCCTAGGTGCTATGTGGGCGTCATTAGCACCTAGAGGGCCCCGTCCACTAACCATTTCAGCCGCCCATCGCGTCCCTCCAGCCCGCCCCGCTCCTGTTGATTGACGTGAAACTTCTCAGTATCTCGTACCAATTCCTGCGCCTGCGCCGTGCGCTTCTGTATTCGGCGCAGGCGCAGTGAGTGAATGCCGCGCTCCTGGTGCCGGCTTCCTCACTGTAACGTAGTTGGCGCAGGCGCAGTGAGGAAGCCGGCGCCGGGAGAATACAGAAGCGCACGGCGCAGGCGCGGGAATTGGTACGAGATACTGAGAAGTTTCACGTCAATCAACAGGAGCGGGGCGGGCTGGAGGGACGCGATGGGTGGATGAAACGGTTAGTGGATGGAGCCTCTAGGTGCTAATGACGCCCACATAGCACCTAGGGGCTCATTAGCATATCTATAAAAGTACGTTTTTAACAAAAACAGCTGCAGGAACTACTGTTAGAAACACACTGTAATGTAGTGCGGACACGGGCGCGTCGCTATATCAGTCAGCGACATAACAGCATTTCTGGTGGTAGAAGCCCTTTAAGCGCATCAAAGTCTCTTAAGGGTAAAATAGTCATAGGAACAAAGCAATGTCATTATTTGTAATCCACATGGGTATTAATAAAACAGCAGCAGAGGTTCTGAGAACCGTTAGCAAAGGCTCCCGAATAACCTGAAAAGGGGGGAAAAAGGATTTTTGGCACCGTCCCGTGCAACAGGGATTTTTTGTAGTTGGGGTATGAATGAAGGCAATGGGGAAGTCCAAACTAAGCATGACCATCCGGGTAAGGGAAGAATGGGGGCAATCTATAACATAAAAACATATAAAAAAAAATACCAACAGGCCCTCACCCTTCAGGAGTGGTCCACGTCGTGGCTCCCAAAGTCATTGTTTTTTCTCTTTACAGTTGGTGGAGATAGTCCAGCTCCTTTGGGGGGACACGGGATGTCTTCTTCACTGCTAGAGCTGGAAAATGTCATCAGAAGACGGTCCTGCCTCTGGTAATCCAGGCCCTCCTGTGTGGGGGAGCGCCACTGCCTTCTGGTGGTTGGATCGGGTAATGACCTGGTGGTGACACTCTGGACCTGGGCCGCGACTTTCTGTTTAGTGGGAGTGGATGCTCCAGCCATTTGAAATGGGTCCAAGACCTCAGGTTGTAGAGGCAATGGGAGCCGACCCTCTGGGGGTTGCCGTCATCTTCCAGGGTAACTGGTAGACCGCAAACAAATTAGGAAAAAAAGGTTTCTGGAGACAATGAAGGTCCTCTTAGCTTTTCTTTATTGGTATATCCATAAAACCGACACAGTCACTGGATCCACGGCATGGTCGCTGACGCGTTTCGGGTGTGTACCCTTAGTCGTAGCACCATGCTACGTGTGACCCCACATTATAAAGGATTGGGAATGCACCTCGTCAGAGAATCCTGGGAGGAGCATCCAATCTCATAGGCTGCCACAGTAAAGGCACACCTCTTAGTTAGGCTCGTCAATTACACATACAATTCGAAACACACTGTGAGGATATACCTGGGTCAGATTAACCCCACAATCACCAGATTGTGTGCTTTGCAATGGTAAAACCGCACAGTGTGAATACTTATTCATATAACACATAAAAGTAAATAATATAAACAACCAAAATAATGGTCTTATGACCTGGAATATGTTATAATCAAATCAGATTCGGCAAATAGTATAAAAATTTCATAGTAAATCCATATGATAGAAAAGAGGCAAATTTATATGTTTCCATTTTGTTGCAGAGATAAATTGATATTTAAAGTGTTCGTTGCAGACTAGCCTATCCTGTATTACAAAGCTGATACATCTGTATGTAAAAGGTATGAAAGAGAAACTAGATGAGTAAATATAAATACAGTCTCTCTAACACAACTTTCATCTGAGCAAATTGATACTAAGTATCGTGACAATGAATTCTGTTGTGCAAAACCAAACCGCACCGTGCAATCACTGACCCAAGCAGAGTTCAGCTGGTACGCACAAACCTATCACGTATTGTAGATTTCACACCTTACCTCTCAAAGGAGGAGGATTTATGTGCGCATGAGTCGGACCCTCATATTGAACTCCTGGCAAATACCTGTGTCTCTTTATGTGTATACTCCATAACTCAATTGTAAATATACATCAGTTCTTTACGCAAATTAAGGCCTGCTGGAATCCTGGACCCAAGTCTGAAGATCCAGTAAGCCTCCCGGAGAAGAATCTTTTTACGGTGGTCACCTCCCCTTTTGGGTGCCAAAACTTTTTCAATGGCAAAAGCTTGAAAGAACGACACTCTACGGCAGGCATGCTCAACCAGCGGCCCTCCAGCTGTTGTAAAACTACAACTCCCAGCATGCCCAAACAGCTTACAGCTATCAGCCTACAGCAATGCATGATGGGAGATGTAGTTTTACAACAGCTGGAGGGCCGCAGGTTGAGCATCCCTGCTCTACGGGCATGTTTTTGAATGAAATGCCTCGCTATATTTGAGATGTTGAGAATATTAGGGTTGCCAATATAGTTCAAATGTTCGAGGATCCGACTCTTAAATTTACGGGCTGTGCTGCCTATGTACATCAGATCACAATCGGTGCATCTGATGGCATAGACTACACCCTCCGTGTTGCAGTTGATATAACTGCAGATAGGAAATTTGTCAGTATGTGTTGCATTGTCAAATGTCTGAGTAGGTACAACGTAATTGCACGTCTTGCAGCGGTTGGCTCCACACTTGGTGAAGCCCTGGTAGCATAACCACCTGGATTTGACATCTTGTCCAATGCTACTGGCTGTATAAAGAGACGGTGATAATGAGCAGGACAGAGTAGCTGCTCTCCTAGAGACAATTCTGCAACCAGATTTCAATGCTTGATATAAGATGTTGTCCTCAAACAATATTGGTAAACATTTTTTAATAGATGAACTGATTGCATTGAATTCTCTACTATAAGACAGGGATAAGGTAGGAATGCTGTCCTGCTTGCCATCACCGCAGTCTCCTACACCGCCAGGAGAGGACCTCCTAATTCTCTTATGCTTGGACTTGCCAAATAGCATTTCCTCTCTATCTTTGAGTGAAGCAATTGTTCTCCCCCTCTTAATCATCCAGGTTGGATAATTTCTTTCTCTTAGTCTTTGAGCTACCTTATCAAACTCATCATCCAATTTGTCCCCATCACTACAGTTTCTTGCTGCACGCATGAATTCCCCCACGGGGATTGCTCTAATGGTATGCATTGGATGGTGGCTTTTTGCATTTAGAATTGAGTTACCGGACACTTCTTTTCTGTATGTGATGGTGTGCACTATTTCCCCCGGACATCCGCGGAGCGTCAAATCCAGAAAACTAGTATGGGACTCATGTGCGGAACAAATGAATCGCAAGTTGTAATCATTATTGTTTAGGTATGCCTGGAGGTCCGGGACGGCAGACACATCGCCCGCCCACACCATAAGTATGTCGTCGATGTATCTGCCGTACCAGACCATCCCAGGCCCAAACGGGTTGTCTAGACCGTAAATGTACCTCTCTTCCCAATATGACATGGTCAGATTGGCCAGAGACGGTGAGAACTTGGCCCCCATTGAGACCCCGCGGATCTGCAGGTAGTGCACACCATCAAACACAAAGTAATTGTGGGTCAGCAAAAATTTAGTGACTTCACAAATAAAATCTATGTAACCCGAGTTAAAGCCAGTATATCGATGGAGGTGGAATTCCAGTGCCAGTAGAGCAACCCCGTGGGGAATGGAGGGATAGAGAGAGACCACATCTGCTGTGATCCACCTATAATTGTCAGACCACACAAATTTGTACATGGCTCGCAACACATCTGAAGTATCTTTCAAGAACCCTGGAGTGCGCCTGACCAGTGGCTGGAGAATATTATCCAGCCAACTGCCCAGGCGCTCAGTCAGGGAGCCTATACCTGAGACTATAGGACGTAGAGGGGGCGGGTGGACGCCCTTGTGGATTTTGGGTAGGGCGTAGGGGAATATTGAATCGGATATCAATAAAACCAGTAATTTCAATAACCTCAATTCATCCCAAGCCCTTGCTCTTCAGCAATTACAGCAATGTGACACTTTAGTAATCAAAATGGCAGACAAAGGGGGGGCGGTGGTCGTTATGGATAGTACAACTTATGGTCAGCAATTACGGGAAATGCTGGGGGACACTTCCACATATAGGAAATTGGTGCGAGATCCGCTACAAGAATATACAGGTGTCTACGTTTCACTGCTATCAAGGGGAAAGGAGTGTGGTGCCTTTGGTGACAGTGAATATAGATACCTGAATGTGGAAGTGCCCGTCACCCCTATCATGCACGCCCTACCCAAAATCCACAAGGGCGTCCACCCGCCCCCTCTACGTCCTATAGTCTCAGGTATAGGCTCCCTGACTGAGCGCCTGGGCAGTTGGCTGGATAATATTCTCCAGCCACTGGTCAGGCGCACTCCAGGGTTCTTGAAAGATACTTCAGATGTGTTGCGAGCCATGTACAAATTTGTGTGGTCTGATAATTACAGGTGGATCACAGCAGATGTGGTCTCTCTCTATCCCTCCATTCCCCACGGGGTTGCTCTACTGGCACTGGAATTCCACCTCCATCGATATACTGGCTTTAACTCGGGTTACATAGATTTTATTTGTGAAGTCACTAAATTTTTGCTGACCCACAATTACTTTGTGTTTGATGGTGTGCACTACCTGCAGATCCGCGGGGTCTCAATGGGGGCCAAGTTCTCACCGTCTCTGGCCAATCTGACCATGTCATACTGGGAAGAGAGGTACATTTACGGTCTAGACAACCCGTTTGGGCCTGGGATGGTCTGGTACGGCAGATACATCGACGACATACTTATGGTGTGGGCGGGCGATGTGTCTGCCGTCCCGGACCTCCAGGCATACCTAAACAATAATGATTACAACTTGCGATTCATTTGTTCCGCACATGAGTCCCATATTAGTTTTCTGGATTTGACGCTCCGCGGATGTCCGGGGGAAATAGTGCACACCATCACATATAGAAAAGAAGTGTCCGGTAACTCAATTCTAAATGCAAAAAGCCACCATCCAATGCATACCATTAGAGCAATCCCCGTGGGGGAATTCATGCGTGCAGCAAGAAACTGTAGTGATGGGGATAAATTGGATGATGAGTTTGATAAGGTAGCTCAAAGACTAAGAGAAAGAAATTATCCAACCTGGATGATTAAGAGGGGGAGAACAATTGCTTCACTCAAAGATAGAGAGGAAATGCTATTTGGCAAGTCCCAGCATAAGAGAACTAGGAGGTCCTCTCCTGGCGGTGTAGGAGACTGCGGTGATGGCAAGCAGGACAGCATTCCTACCTTGTCCCTGTCTTATAGTAGAGAATTCAATGCAATCAGTTCATCTATTAAAAAATGTTTACCAATATTGTTTGAGGACAACATCTTATATCAAGCATTGAAATCTGGTTGCAGGATTGTCTCCAGAAGAGCAGCTACTCTGTCCTGCTCATTATCACCGTCTCTCTATACTGCCAGTAGCATTAGACAAGATGTCAAATCCAGGTGGTTATGCTACCAGGGCTTCACCAAGTGTGGAGCCAACCGCTGCAAGACATGCAATTACGTTGTACCTACTCAGACATTTGACAATGCAACACATACTGACAAATTTTCTATCCGCAGTTATATCAACTGCAACACGGAGGGTGTAGTCTATGCCATCAGATGCACCGATTGTGATCAGATGTACATAGGCAGCACAGCCCGTAAATTTAAGAGTTGGATCCTCGAACATTTGAACTATATTGGCAACCCTAATATTCTCAACATCTCAAATATAGCGAGGCACTTCATCCAAAAACATGCCCGTAGAGCAGGGATGCTCAACCTGCGGCCCTCCAGCTGTTGTAAAACTACATCTCCCATCATGCATTGCTGTAGGCTGATAGCTGTAAGCTGTTTGGGCATGCTGGGAGTTGTAGTTTTACAACAGCTGGAGGGCCGCTGGTTGAGCATGCCTGCCGTAGAGTGTCGTTCTTTCAAGCTTTTGCCATTTAAAAAGTTTTGGCACCCAAAAGGGGAGGTGACCACCGTAAAAAGATTCTTCTCCGGGAGGCCTACTGGATCTTCAGACTTGGGTCCAGGATTCCAGCAGGCCTTAATTTACGTAAAGAACTGATGTATATTTACAATTGAGTTATGGAGTATACACATAAAGAGACACAGGTATTTGCCAGGAGTTCAATATGAGGGTCCGACTCATGCGCACATAAATCCTCCTCCTTTGAGAGGTAAGGTGTGAAATCTACAATACGTGATAGGTTTGTGCGTATCAGCTGAACTCTGCTTGGGTCAGTGATTGCACGGTGCGGTTTGATCTTGCACAATAGAATTCATTGTCACGATACTTAGTATCAATTTGCTCAGATGAAAGTTGTGTTAGAGAGACTGTATTTATATTTACTCATCTAGTTTCTCTTTCATACCTTTTACATACAGATGTATCAGCTTTGTAATATAGGATAGGCAAGTCTGCAACGAACACTTTAAATATCAATTTATCTCTGCAACAAAATGGAAACATACAAATTTGCCTCTTTTCTATCATATGGATTTACTATGAAATTTTTATACTATTTGCCGAATATGATTTGATTATAACATATTCCAGGTCATAAGACCATTATTTTGGTTGTTTATATTATTTACTTTTATGTGTTATATGAATAAGTATTCACACTGTGCGGTTTTACCATTGCAAAGCACACAATCTGGTGATTGTGGGGTTAATCTGACCCAGGTATATCCTCACAGTGTGTTTCGAATTGTATGTGTAATTAATGAACTTAACTAAGAGGTGTGCCTTTACTGTGGCAGCCTATGAGATTGGATGCTCCTCCCAGGATTCTCTGACGAGGTGCATTCCCAATCCTTTATAATGTGGGGTCACACGTAGCATGGTGCTACGACTAAGGGTACACACCCGAAACGCGTCAGCGACCATGCCGTGGATCCAGTGACTGTGTCGGTTTTATGGATATACCAATAAAGAAAAGCTAAGAGGACCTTTATTGTCTCCAGAAACCTTTTTTCCTATTTTGTTTGCTGCCTGCTACGGGAACACTCCCCCAGGGCCTCTGGAGCCGGGTTTATACACCACACCAGGAAGGTGAGCTGGATATAAAGTTTTTCCTAACTGGTAGACCGTCTTGGGCATGAAGGAGCCGACAAAAGTGGATACACAGCCCATTTGACATGTTGGTGGTGGCGGTAATCCAGGGATGAGGGGTTCCGGTTGAAGTTGCTCCCGGTAGTGGAACACTCCTCCCACGGTCTCTTGCAAGGACCCTCTGGGGCAGATGCCAGAACCATTGGCTTCTGCAGCAAGTTCACTCTTTTCGCAAAAGGGCCCTTGGCAGAGTCCATCGGGGTGAACTCTACTTGGTCTCCCTTGTAGAGGCTATGCCTTGCCTGGGGCAGGTGTGGACGTTTCACCGAGCATCTATTGACAAAGTACTCGACCCCGTCTGATCTCCCTGTAAAAATCCGTAGCCGCGTTCCACAGAGAACGATGGTCGATGGTCCCGGTCCTGTGCTCCAGTTTACGGACATTAGGTCAGGGGCGCCCTAACAGGCTTACGACCCAATCCTCCACAGCCTTCCTGTAGTTCCATGTAGAGGCCACGCAGGCCGTGAGGCCTTGGGGCACCGCCGGGCTAAGGCTGTCGTAGGCCTCAGTCTTGCTGAGCGGCGGAGTGGTGACCCCAGCTGCCCCAGGGAACGCCTGTGGTTTTTCCGGAGGGGCCGGCCGTACCTGGGACACGTAGATCTCCCCAGGTCTGGGCTCCCCAGGTCCTCTCCACTCCAGATCATTCCGCCCCAGTCTGGCTAGCTAATTCTCTGTTGCGCCATGTTGCTTTCTCTGGTGTAGACACAGACAGGAAACGGAGGAGGAGTTGGAAGGGAGGAGCTTTCACCTCCTTTCTTCACGCGGTAACATTGTGGGCAGGGCTACAGTTTCCCGCTCTGACTGGGGGCAGTGCTGAATCTTCGCGCTTCTGTTGGGCGTGAAGAAGCTGCACTTTCACTTGTAAAAATTGTGGATTAACCCTTCGGACGCCGGCGTGCAGCATTTTGCGCCAGTTGCTCCGCAATAAAGTCATTAAAGAGAATCTGTCACAAGGTTTTAGCATATTAAGCTGTCGCCACTGCCGTGTCCAATAAACTACCTTCTTTTTTAATTTCACAGTGTAATTTTGATTAAAAAGCGCATTTTTTGTTATGCAAATTAACCTCCACGGTGCCCAGAGGGGCGCTATCCTTCTTCTCTTGAGTCCTATAACGCCCCCTGGCAGTGCCCAGCCCGCCTTCATTTCCAGCCCAAGCACGCCTACTCGTCATGAAATATCCCCCGCCCCCTCCGCTACGTCATCTAATACATTCCAGCTACGTCCCTGGCTTCTTCCTTTCGGCCGTCGGAAACCTCGGAAAGACGCAGTACCGCCGACTGGCTGCGCCTGTGTGATCATAAAGCTCCTGAGGGCACCAGCCTCAAAAGGGTCACTGGGCATGCCATTTTCTTTGAAACTTTATTTCTATCCCACTCTTCAACTTTTGGGGGTCTGATCCCCTCTGCAATACATCTGTATTGTAATGCATGAGTCATACACTAACAGGTTGCCTAGGAGACGGGCCTGAGGCTGGACAGGTTGGCTAGGAGACGGGCCTGAGGCTGGACAGGTTGCCTAGGAGACGGGCCTGAGGCAGGACAGGTTGCCTAGGAGACGGGCATGGGGCTGGACAGGTTGCCTAAGAGACGGGCATGGGGCCAGGTTGCCTAGAGACGGGCCTGAGGTTGGACAGGTTGCCTAGGAGACGGGCCTGAGGCTGGACAGGTTGCCTAGGAGACGGGCCTGAGGCTGGACAGGTTGCCTAGGAGACGGGCCTGAGGCAGGACAGGTTGCCTAGGAGACGGGCCTGAGGCTGGACAGGTTGCCTAGGAGACGGGCCTGAGGCTGGACAGGTTGCCTAGGAGACGGGCCTGAGGCTGGACAGGTTGCCTAGGAGACGGGCCTGGGGCTGGACAGGTTGCCTAGGAGACGGGCCTGGGGCTGGACAGGTTGCCTAGGAGACGGGCCTGGGGCTGGACAGGTTGCCTAGGAGACGGGCCTGGGGCTGGACAGGTTGCCTAGGAGACGGGCCTGAGGCTGGACAGGTTGCCTAGGTGACGGGCCTGGGGCAGGACAGGTTGCCTAGGAGACGGGCCTGGGGCTGGACAGGTTGCCTAGGAGACGGGCCTGAGGCTGGACAGGTTGCCTAGGTGACGGGCCTGGGGCTGGACAGGTTGCCTAGGAGACGGGCCTGAGGCCCCCGTAGAAGGCAGGTCCCGATGCAGTGCAAGGTGCTGTGCCTGGTGAGCGGGGAGAAGGCCGCGGCACACCCACCTCAAGCAGCTGATCGGAGGGGTCCCGGACCCCCACCAGAGGACGACCAATCCTGGGATTTCTATAATTCCACGAGGTTCTGACACTTTTCTGGGATAGAAAAGTAGCAAATTTAGTCATTTTGAAGTGAAATTTGTGGCTATTTAACCCTTTCCAACCCCTTTGCCGATTTTCCAAGCAGTGGGCAGGAAAGGCTTTAGATGCGGTGCACTGATCCGTCTCACACGACAGCAGAGTCTCGCGTGTGAAAGCAGCAATGGGACGGTAGGACATGTGGTTTTTATGGGGGTGTTTTATTGCTGGTGTTTTATGCGGCCACATGTGGCACTAAATACAGAGCATTTTTAGGGGGCACTTTGGGTAAGTCTGTTTTCTCATGGTCTTCTCTATAGGACTTAACTCCAAATGCATGTGTCACGCAAGAAGGAAAAGCCAAAAAAACAATAAAAAATCATGGTGAGTTATAAAAGCAAAAGAAAGTGAAGGAAAAATATTCAGGAGATATTATTATATTAAACGTGTAGACAGTACAAAACCGTGACACGTTTCATGGGCCGACAGAGCAGCAGATTGTCGGGAAGGAAGCGTTCCTATCACCGGCTCGTCAGTGGAGGAGACACATTTACATACAGTGATCGCCTCCACAGTATGAGGAGCAGTGATCACTAATGTCATCACTCATCCTCATACAGAAGCGTTCCTTCCTGACAGTCACCTGCTCATCAGTGGGGGAGACACAGTTACATGCAGTGATCTCCTCCACAGTATGGGGAGCAGTGATCACTAATGTCATCACTCATCCTCATACAGAAGCGTTCCTTCCTGACAGTCACCTGCTCATCAGTGGGGGAGACACATTTACATGCAGTGATCTCCTCCACAGTATAGAGAGCAGTGATCACTAATGTCATCACTCATCCTCATACAAAAGCGTTCCCTCCTGACAGTCACCTGCTCATCAGTGGGGGAGACACATTTACATGCAGTGATCTCCTCCATAGTATAGAGAGCAGTGATCACTAATGTCATCACTCATCCTCATACAGAAGCGTTCCTTCCTGACAATCGTCTGCTCGTCCGTGGGGGAGACACATTTACATGCAGTGATCTCCTCCACAGTATGGGGAGCAGTGATCACTAATGTCATCACTCATCCTCATACAGAAGCGTTCCTTCCTGACAGTCTCCTGCTCGTCAGTGGGGGAGACACATTTACATGCAGCGATCTCCTCCACAGTATGGGGAGCAGTGATCACTAATGTCATCACTCATCCTCATACAGAAGCGTTCCTTCCTGACAATCGTCTGCTCGTCAGTGGAGGAGACACATTTACATGCAGCGATCTCCTCCACAGTACAGGGAGCAGTAACCACTAATGCCATCGCTCAGGATCACGTTCCGGAGGCGGCTCACTCAGGCACCTTCACGCATCGGCACGTCATCTCGCACGTCATCACAGCCGGCCCGCGCATGCGCATCGCGGGCCGGCAAAAGTTAGAGGACAAGTTCTTCATCAGCCTGCCAGCCAATGATCATCGCTGGCAGGCTGATGATTTTCAAAAAAATGAATCAGAAGCCATCTAACACATTATATTAGTAAATATGATCTGTTATATGGCTGCCCTGCTCCTCTGCTGGTCCTTTTGGTCGGTTGGATCCAGCAGAGGAGCAGACATCACAGTGAGTAGCACCAACACTACACACTTAGCCCCAGATCACCCCCTGCACCCCCTTTTTTTCTTGGGTAGTCTCAGGGAATACCCCTAAATTTAGTTGCCCACATGTCAAACAGGGGGTATTCTTCTGAAGAGGCCTACAGGCTTCTGACCCAGTCGGATGAGGAGTGGGAACCCTCATCTGATGAATCCAGCGGGTCAGAATATGAACCTGTAGAAAGCAGTGGCTCTCTGACCCAAAGTTCGGACGAGGAGGTTGAGGTCCCTGATAGCAGCAGGCGTACCCGGCCCCGTGTCGCTAGACCACAGGTTGCGCAGGATCCGCTTCAAGAGCAGCAGAGTGGGGCTGGTGCTGTCGGATTACGTGGTGAGGCATACACCAGCAGCGCAGCCCTTCCTGGACCTAGTACCAGCACTGCCGTACAACCTGGTGAAGTAGCGAGCACCAGAAGGGCAGCAGAGTGGGGCTGGCGCTGTCGGATTACGTGGTGAGGCATACACCAGCAGCCCAGCCCTCCCTGGACCTAGTACCAGCACTGCCGTACAACCTGGTGAAGTAGCGAGCACCAGAAGGGCAGTTGAAGCTGGTACGGTGGCACGTGCAGTAGTGACCCCGTCGCAGCCACCGCAAAGACGTGCCCGTAGACCCCCTAGAATCCCTGAGATGCTGGCAAACCCTGATTGGCAGTCCCGAACTTCAGCCGCACCTGTAGTTCCCCCTTTCACCGCCCAGTCTGGAGTTCGGGTTGAGACGGCTCAGATCGGTTCAGCACTGGGATTTCTTGAGCTGTTCTTGACTGCGGAGCTCTTAGACTTAGTTGTGGCCGAAACAAATCGGTATGCCACACAATTTATAACCGCTAACCCGGGAAGCTATTATGCCCAGCCTTTCCGGTGGAAACCCGTCCAAGTTTCCGAATTAAAAAAAATTCTGGGCCTTCTCCTCAACATGGGTCTAACCAAAGAGCATGAATTGCGGTCATATTGGTCCACGAACCCAATTCATCACATGCCCATGTTCTCTGCTGCTATGTCCAGGACACAATTTGAGACCATCCTGCGTTTCCTGCACTTTAGCGACAACAGCACCTCCCGTCCCAGAGGCCACCCTGCTTTTGACCGGCTCCACAAAATTTGGCCCCTTATAGACCACCTTAACACCAAATTTGCAGACTTGTATACCCCAGAGCAAAACATCTGCGTAGACGAGTCCCTGATACATTTTACCGGGCGCCTTGGCTTCAAACAATACATCCCAAGCAAGCGCGCCCGGTATGGGGTCAAATTGTATAAGCTCTGTGAAAGGGCCACAGGCTATACCCACAAATTTTGAGTCTATGAGGGTAAAGATCAGACCCTGGAGCCGGTCGGTTGCCCTGACTACCTGGGGAGCAGTGGGAAGACAGTCTGGGACTTGGTGTCACCCTTATTCGGCAAGGGGTACCATATTTTGGTGGACAATTTCTACACAAGTGTGGCCCTCTTTAGGCATTTGTTTCTAGAACGGATTGGCGCCTGTGGTACCGTGCGAACTAGTCGCGCGGGCTTCCCCCAACGGCTCGTTACCACCCGTCTTGCAAGGGGGCAGAGGGCCGCACTGTGTAACGAAGAACTGCTCGCGGTGAAATGGAGAGACAAGCGTGACGTTTACATGCTCTCCTCCATTCACGCAGACACGACAATACAAATTGAGCGAGCAACCCGTGTCATTGAAAAGCCCCTCTCAGTCCATGACTATAACCTCCACATGGGAGGGGTGGACTTCAATGACCAGATGTTGTCTCCGTATTTAGTTTCCCGCAGAACCAGACGCTGGTATAAGAAGGTGTCTGTATATTTAATTCAATTGGCTCTGTACAATAGTTTTGTTCTCTACAGTAAGGCTTGGAGAACAGGATCCTTCCTCAAATTTCAGGAAGAGATCATCGAGAGCCTCCTGTATGCAGGAGGTTCCGTGGCCCCATCCACCAGTGTAGTTAGCCGTCTACACGAGCGACATTTCCCCAATGTCGTTGCTGGTACCTCAACCCACCCGTCACCCCGAAAAAGATGTCGTGTCTGTAGCAGGAGTGGAATAAGGCGTGACACCCGCTATTTCTGTCCTGACTGCCCTGACCACCCTGCCCTATGCTTAGGGGAGTGTTTCCGGAAGTACCACTCACAGGTACACCTAGCATAGGGATCACATCTCACAGGACAGGCACACAGGGCTATTAGGGCCCATTCACTCACAGCTGCTGCAAACGTCTCCTTTCACCTGGGACAAAGTGCATAACGCACTTCGCCACATCTTTGGGCGATTTGCGCTTTGCACATTGTCCTATGTCCTATAAAAGGTAAAAAAAAAAAATTAAAAAAATTACCGGTAAGCAAAAAAGTTAATGTTCCGTTCAAATGTTATTATAATGTTAATAAAATTATTGCGTTGCGGCCTGGTTTTTTTCTTTTTTTTTTTTTGTTTTTTTACCTTCCAGGTGGACCAACCGATCGATTAGCTGCAGCACCGATGTGCATTCTGACAGAAGCATTGCGCTGCTGTTATATTATACACAAGTCGGTGTATGCGGCGCTGCAAGACGAGATTTCTCCTCTGCAGTAACAGATACGTTTGCCAAGGCATACGAGCTGAGGGGGCGGCGTTCCTATTCTTTGGCAAACACTTTGTATATAAAAAAATAAATAAAAAATCCCGGCAATGATTTATTCATCCACATCGATTGATGTGAATGGAGAAATCGGGTTTGCCAGGGCATACGAGCTAAGTGGGTATGGATGTTGGGCGGAGCTCCTATGTCCTGGCAGACGCCTTTCCCCTCCTTTTTTTTTTTGGCAGAGATTTTTTCATCCACATTGATCAATGCGAATGAAGAAATCTGTGCCGTTCATTTTTTCTTTCAGCCCAGAGGCTGAACGGAAAAAAACATCTCATTACCTGTATGCTCAATATAAGGAGAATAGCAGAAACTCCTAATGCTGGCCATACATGTAATGACTGCGGAGACCCTCAAATGCCAGGGCAGTACAAACACCCCACAAATGACCCCATTTTGGAAAGAAGACACCCCAAGTTATTCACTGAGGGGCATATTGAGTCTATGAAAGATTGAAATCTTTGTCCCAAGTTAGCGGAAAGTGAGACTTGAAACAATAATGTTACACCGCGCGCTATGGTAGAAGTGGTGCCAAACAAGTTAAACAAAGCGCACTCCTCCTTATCACGTACTTTTACACTATAGGCAGTAAATCTGTGCGTTTGTCCTACCTTTACTCAGATGTATCTGCCGCGATGTGGTGTTCCGTGATGGTCCACGTGTCTGTTCTGTGTTTGAAGCAGGGCAGGAGACGTGGATCCAGGAAGGATGGCTGTGGCGTCGGCTTTTTGTTATTAAGGTATTGGGCAGTAATTCGCCCCGGCCGGTAGCAAAATATGCCCGTTACCTGTTTTGGATTAAAGCTCACGTCTGAGCTGGTGACGTCACCGTTGGTATGCTACGGGTAGCAGTGGAGGTCAGGTACATTCCCTGAGGAAGAGTGCCGTTGCACTTGAAACGCGTAGGACTGACCTCCACTGCTACCCGTAGCATACCAACGGTGACGTCACCAGCTCAGACGTGAGCTTTAATCCAAAACAGGTAACGGGCATATTTTGCTACCGGCCGGGGCGAATTACTGCCCAATACCTTAATAACAAAAAGCCGACGCCACAGCCATCCTTCCTGGATCCACGTCTCCTGCCCTGCTTCAAACACAGAACAGACACGTGGACCATCACGGAACACCACATCGCGGCAGATACATCTGAGTAAAGGTAGGACAAACGCACAGATTTACTGCCTATAGTGTAAAAGTACGTGATAAGGAGGAGTGCGCTTTGTTTAACTTGTTTGGCACCACTTCTACCATAGCGCGCGGTGTAACATTATTGTTTCTAGTTTTTCTGCGTCTTGTACAGCTAGTCTGTACATTACTTTATTGGCAGGTTGCGGGACTGCTAATACACCGCTGCGAATCCCATGCGGTGTAGCGCTAGTTGACAGCGTTCTATGGAAAGTGAGACTTTGTGAGAAAAATAAATAAATAAATCAATTTCCGCTAACTTGTGCCAAAAAAAAAAAAATTCTATGAACTCGCCATGCCCCTCATTGAATACCTTGGGGTGTCTTCTTTCCAAAATGGGGTCACATGTGGGGTATTTATACTGCCCTGGCATTTTAGGGGCCCTAAAGCATGAGAAGAAGTCTGGAATACAAATGCCTAAAAATGCCCTCCTAAAAGGAATTTGGGCCCCTTTGCGCATCTAGGCTGCAAAAAAGTGTCACACATGTGGTATCGCCGTACTCAGGACAAGTAGGGCAATGTGTTTTGGGGTGTCTTTTTACATATACCCATGCTGGGTGAGAGAAATATGTCTCTATAATGACAACTGTTACGGTTACTCCCAGGCTAGCTGGAAGCTGGACCGCTTGGATAGTCTGGATCTCTGTTTAGGGAGAGAGAGAGGAGCCGCTTCGTCTCGATATCCAGAAGGATCCTGTAAATGTAGAACAATCCCACTAGCTATCTTACAGCTAGGATAATCTTTCCCCCACAAAATGAGGCGAGGCTGCGATTTGAAGGTCAAACTAGGTCTGCCGCTGGGGAGAGAGACCGGTTGTCATCTCTCCCTGTAAGTTAAGCTGTCGATGGGAAGTCAGACCGACTGTCTGGACTCCAGGTAATGCTGGCTGTAGTTGGGGATCTGGGCCGGCTACCCAGCATCCCTGTAGGGCCGGTGGAGAGACTTCGGTCCCATCTCTACCTGCCGTCGGGACGTCTTCCCAGAACCAGTCAATGAAGTTCCCTACTTTGGGAGTTGGTAGGGAAGCAGGGGGTATCGCCGGCAAGTCTTCCCAGTTGTAGGAGGGCAGATCTGGCTCTACTTGTCGAGTAGGTTGGGGATGAACAGAGCTGAGCAGGTGTTGGTAGGTCTGCTCCAGCTCCCACTCCCTTGTTACCAGGTGGATCATGTCTTTGCTCACCTCCCTTCCGTCAGCATAATCATGCATGCCCATCCGGTAGTCGTAGATGTCCCAAAACCTAGACTCCTCCGTGCTGCCAAGATCAATGTCCTCCTCCAAGGCATCCCATAGTAACCCAGGTCCATCATAATCCTCACCCTCGGGTCTGTCGTGCTCAGCCATCCAGGGGGAATGTTGAATGACATGCCACCTTAGGGCCTGGTAAGCGTCCTCTAGCCAAAGCTCCTTACATACCAGGTTCTGGAGCTCTGTTACCCAGTCATCCAGGGGCCGCTCTCCCAAGAGACCCATCCGCATCGCCACACGCTTTTGTAGCCGCTGCTCATAACTGGGGAGATCTCACCTCGCCGCCGCTGGGCATCTTTCAGGGCATCATACCAGACTTCCTTTCTGTCTGCATCCCTCCAGTCCGGGTCATCATCCTCCTCGTAGTGGAACGCTGTTCGAAGATTAGCCGATTCCATCCTGCTGTAGCCAGGGGCGCTGTACGGATACTAGCGTTTCCCTCAATATACTCCACGAACGGTGTCTCCGAGCTGCTTCTCCTCACACTAGGACGCCATCCCACTGCTTGCCACCAATGTAACGGATCTCCTAGCACCCCGACCGGGTACCTCCGTCGATAGATGCTCCTAGTGCTTTCCGAGGACTCCAAGCACTCCACTTGACACCGTACGCCCTGCAGACCCCACGAACCGCCGCAGCTTGGTTGGGGTCTCACCGTCCTCCACCCACGCTGGACCTACGACAAGGCTCCAGGCTCCAGTGGGTGAACCTCTCCTACAGCCAGAGAGCAGGAACAGCTCTTACAAGAGCTAGTAGTTATGCCAGGGGAGTATAGCAAATCTTCAGCGTATAGCAATCCCCCAGTTTTTATCAGTTATCCAAACACCAGTCTCAGCATGATGAAGGATAAAACAGGAACACTTTATTGAGGGCTACCCGCCCGTATTTATGCAGGTCCCCATCTGGTGGCCACGCCCTTAGGGGACCAGAATGGAGACTGCGACACAGGACAGATATGCAGAAATTCAGGATACACAGACACAACACATCCGCACAATGCATCATGGTTTCCTCCTCTCTGCCTGGCGACACCCGAGGAGCAATCCAATTATGTCTCAGGACAAAGGGAAAACACCAATACACACGTGGAGACAACAGGACAGGAATCACCACCCAAACACACAATGGCACACCCCCACAGCAAACACAGACATTTAACATATCCCCAGATAGCTCAAGTCTGAGTGCATATCATTAGGTGAATGGCACTCAGAATACATGAATACAATAATATTAGCTATCTGGGTGCCCTCACATAACATACAATGTAACCGAACGCATAATAACATAAAACACAATTCCAAAGACAGATTTAAGCTGTGCGGCCGGTCTGTTTTCTTTAAAGTTAGTATGGGCCATAATCCTGAGGCAGGAGGCTGGCAACCAGCCCCCTCCAAAACACTGTGGCGAGGTTGGTTTCGTCACAACTTTGTATAAAAAAATGGGAAAAGTTGACTTTTTTGTGACAAAAAATAAAAACTTCCATGAACTCACTATGCCCATCACAAAATACCTTGGGGTGTCTTCTTTCCAAAATGGGGTCACTTGTGGGGTAGTTATACTGTCCTGGCATTTTAGGGGCCCTAATGCGTGAGAAGTAGTTTGAAATCAAAATGTGTTAAAAATGCCCTGTCAAATCCTAAAGGTGCTCTTTGGAATGTGGGCCCCTTTGCCCACCTAGGCTGCAAAAAAGTGTCACACATGTGGTATCGCCGTACTCAGGAGAAGTTGGGCAATGTGTTTTGGGGTGTCTTTTTACATATACCCATGCTGGGTGAGATAAATATCTCTGTCAAATGCCAACTTTGTATAAAAAAAAAGGGAAAAGTTGTCTTTTAGAGAGATATTTATCTCATTCAGAATGGGTATATGTAAAAATACACCCCAAAACACATTGCCCTACTTCTTCCGAGTACGGCAATACCACATGTGTGACACTTTTTTGCAGCTTAGGTGCGCCTGGGGCCCAAATTCTAAAGAGCACCTTTAGGATTTCACATGGCATTTTTTACACATTTTGATTTCAAACTACTTCTCACGAATTAGGGCCCCTAAAATGCCAGGGCAGTATAACTACCCCACAAGTGACCCCATTTTGGAAAGAAGACACCCCAAGGTATTTTGTGATGGGCATAGTGAGTTCATGGAAGTTTTTATTTTTTGTCACAAGTTAGTGGAATATGAGACTTTGTAAGAAAAAATTAATTAAAAAAATCATCATATTCCACTAACTTGTGACAAAAAATAAAAAGTTCTATGAACTCACTATGCCCATCAGTGAATACCTTAGGGTGTCTACTTTCCGAAATGGGGTCATTTGTGGGGTGTTTCTACTGTCTGGGCATTGTAGAACCTCAGGAAACATGACAGGTGCTCAGAAAGTCAGAGCTGCTTCAAAATGCGGAAATTCACATTTTTGTACCATAGTTTGTAAACGCTAGAACTTTTACCCAAACCAATAAATATACACTTATTGCATTTTTTTTTTTATCAAAGACATGTAGAACAATAAAGTTAGAGAAAAATGTACTGTACTTTTAACTGAAAGTGAAAAATGACATTTTTTTTGCAAAAATGTCGGCAAATTTCGATTAACAAAAAAAAAAGTAAAAATGTCAGCAGCAATGAAATACCACCCAATGAAAGCTCTATTAGTGAGAAGAAAAGGAGGTAAAATTCATTTGGGTGGTAAGTTGTATGACCGAGCAATAAACCGTGAAAGTAGTGTAGTGCAGAAGTATAAAAAGTGGCCTGGTCATTAAGGGGGTTTCAGCTAGGGGAGCTGAGGGGGTTAAATGCAAAGAAAAAATGGGGGTCAGTCAGCACCTACCAGTGCGCAGGTCGCCATGGCTAAAAGCGAAAAAGCAAACACAAAGCCCCAGCGCTCCACAAACACAAAGAATAAAGTAATGATAGTACATTTTCTACAGTGAGTACGGCACTATTGCTACGCTATAAATGCGAGGTTCTTAGCAAATACATTTTGCACAAAATGATTTGTGCCTGTCCGCCAGCGGCGAGGTGATCTTTTAGGACAGTAACCCACACTCAATACCACACTCAGTTCTGCCACATATCTGGTCATAACTACTGTGAGGGGCACATATCTGGTCATATCTACTGTGAGGGAGGCACATATCTGGGTATAACTACTGTTAGGGGGCACATATATATGGGCATAACTACTGTGAGGGGCACATATCTGGTCATATCTACTGTTAGGGGGCACATATATATGGGCATAACTACTGTTAGGGGGCACATATATATGGGCATAACTACTGTAAGGGGGCACATATCTGGCCATAACTACTGTGAGGGGCACATACCTGGACAAAACTACTGTGAGGGGCACATACCTGGACAAAACTACTGTGAGGGGCACATACCTGGACAAAACTACTGTGAGGGGCACATACCTGGACAAAACTACTGTGAGGGGTACATACCTGGACAAAACTACTGTGAGGGGGGAAAATACCTGGGTATAACTACTCTGATGGGGGCACATATCTCGGTATAACTACTGTGAGGGGCCAATATCTGGGCATAATCTGTGAAGGGGGCACCATGTTTGCATAACTACCGTGAGGGGGGCACATATCTGGCCATCACTACTGTGAGGGGGCACATATCTGGATATAACTACCCTGAAGGGGGCACATATCTGGGCATAACTACTGTGAGGGGCACATACCTGGACAAAACTACTGTGAGGGGCACATACCTGGACAAAACTACTGTGAGGGGCACATACCTGGACAAAACTACTGTGAGGGGTACATACCTGGACAAAACTACTGTGAGGGGCACATACCTGGACAAAACTACTGTGAGGGGCACATACCTGGACAAAACTACTGTGAGGGGCACATACCTGGACAAAACTACTGTGAGGGGGGAAAATACCTGGGTATAACTACTCTGATGGGGGCACATATCTCGGTATAACTACTGTGAGGGGCCAATATCTGGGCATAATCTGTGAAGGGGGCACCATGTTTGCATAACTACCGTGAGGGGGGCACATATCTGGCCATCACTACTGTGAGGGGGCACATATCTGGATATAACTACCCTGAAGGGGGCACATATCTGGGCATAACTACTGTGAGGGGGCACATATCTGGATATAACTACCCTGAAGGGGGCACATATCTGGGCATAACTACTGTGAGGGGGCACATATCTGGATATAACTACCCTGATGGGGGCACATTTCTGGGTAGAACTACTGTGAGGGGGCATACATCTGGGTATACCTACTGTGAGGGGCACATATCTGGACATAATCTGTGAAGGCGGCACCATGTTGGCATAACTACTGTGAGGGAGCACATATGTGGACATAACTACTGTGAGGGGGCACATATCTGGGTATAACTACTGCAAGGGGGCACATATCTGAGTATAACTACCCTGATGGGGGCACATATCTAGGTATAACTACTGTAAGAGGGCCCTTATCTGGGTATAACTACTGTGAGGGGGAACATATCTGGGTATAACTACTGTGAGGAGGCACATATCTGGGTATAACTACTGTGAGGGGCCACATATCTAGACATAACTACTGTGAGGGGGGCACATATCTAGACATAACTACTGTGAGGGGCACATATCTGGTATAACTACTGTGAGGGGGCACATATCTGGGCATAACTACTGTGAGGGGGCACATATCTGGTATAACTACTGTGAGGGGGCACATATCTGGTATAACTACTGTGAGGGAGCACATATCTGGTATAACTACTGTGAGGGGGCACATATCTGGTATAACTACTGTGAGGGGGGCACATATCTGGTATAACTACTGTGAGGGGGCACATATCTGGTATAGCTACTGTGAGGGGCACATATCTGGTATAACTACGGTGAGGGGGGCACATATCTGGACATAACTACTGTGAGGGGGCACATATCTGGGCATAACTACTGTGAGGGGGCACATATCTGGGCATAATCTGTGAAGGGGGCACCATGTTGGCATAAAAGGGAAATAATTACTATGTGGGGGCATTTAGGGGACAGGGTGGGATTAGGTGTCTAGTAATGTTTTGGGCGGAGTTAGAGGTGTGGCCTAGTGTGGAAAAAAGTTTGTCATGGCGCGTTTCACGCTCCGCACAGTGTCCCTCATCCTTCTTTTCAAGAGTTGGGAGGTACGGTATTATACCTCCTCTGGTGCCAGTAAATTCAGGGAGAGCGGCGCCAGCTTCAGACTTGCACTCATTAAAGTCAGCAGGCAGGTAAGTTAAAGGGGTTGTCCAGGTGCAGAGCTGAACCCGGACATCCCTCCGTTTTCCCGCTGGCAGCCGCCCTGACACGAGTATCGGAGCAGTTCATGCTCCGATGCTCTCCTTTGCCTTGTGCTAAATCGCGCAGGGCAAGGGCATTATGCAGGTGATGAATCGGGCTCTCCATGGGGCTGCCCCAGCCTGTAAAACAGCTAGGGCAGCACTAAAGCCTGCCCATCACCGAACACACTGCCGGGCAGAAGCCTCCGTCCGGCAGTGTGTGATTGTAAACAAAAGAGCCCGTGCCCTGCGTGATCCAGCGCAGGGCAAGGGAGCGCATCGGAGCATGAGATGCACCAATGCCAACATCAGGGGGGCTGCCGGGGGGGGGGGGGGGGGGAAACAAGGGTATGTCTGGGTTCAGCTCTGTACCCGGACAACCCCTTTAATGCTGTGAAATTACCGTCCGGGACTGTCACCTCCAGAGTATCAAACTGTCACCTCCACAGTCCACAGTCCAGAGCTGTCGCCTCCACAGTCCAGAGCTGTCGCCTCCACAGTCCACAGTCCAGAGCTGTCGCCTCCACAGTCCACAGTCCAGAGCTGTCGCCTCCACAGTCCACAGTCCACAGCTGTCGCCTCCACAGTCCACAGTCCACAGCTGTCGCCTCCACAGTCCACAGTCCACAGCTGTCGCCTCCACAGTCCACAGTCCAGAGCTGTCGCCTCCACAGTCCACAGTCCAGAGCTGTCGCCTCCACAGTCCACAGTCCACAGCTGTCGCCTCCACAGTCCACAGCTGTCGCCTCCACAGTCCACAGTCCACAGCTGTCGCCTCCACAGTCCACAGCTGTCGCCTCCACAGTCCACAGTCCACAGCTGTCGCCTCCACAGTCCACAGTCCACAGCAGTCGCCTCCACAGTCCACAGTCCACAGCAGTCGCCTCCACAGTCCACAGTCCACAGCAGTCGCCTCCACAGTCCACAGTCCACAGCAGTCGCCTCCACAGTCCACAGTCCAGAGCCGTCGCCTCCACAGTCCACAGTCCACAGCAGTCGCCTCCACAGTCCACAGCAGTCGCCTCCACAGTCCACAGCAGTCACCTCCACAGTCCACAGCAGTCGCCTCCACAGTCCACAGCAGTCGCCTCCACAGTCCACAGCAGTCGCCTCCACAGTCCACAGCAGTCGCCTCCACAGTCCACAGCAGTCGCCTCCACAGTCCACAGCAGTCGCCTCCACAGTCCACAGCAGTCGCCTCCACAGTCCACAGTCCACAGCAGTCGCCTCCACAGTCCACAGTCCACAGCAGTCGCCTCCACAGTCCACAGTCCACAGCAGTCGCCTCCACAGTCCACAGTCCACAGCAGTCGCCTCCACAGTCCACAGCAGTCGCCTCCACAGTCCACAGTCCACAGCAGTCGCCTCCACAGTCCACAGCAGTCGCCTCCACAGTCCACAGTCCACAGTCCACAGCAGTCGCCTCCACAGTCCACAGTCCACAGCAGTCGAGTCCACAGTCCACAGCAGTCGCGTCCACAGTCCACAGCAGTCGCCTCCACAGTCCACAGTCCACAGCAGTCGCCTCCACAGTCCACAGCAGTCGCCTCCACAGTCCACAGCAGTCGCCTCCACAGTCCACAGTCCACAGCAGTCGCCTCCACAGTCCACAGTCCACAGCAGTCGCCTCCACAGTCCACAGTCCACAGCAGTCGCCTCCACAGTCCACAGTCCACAGCAGTCGCCTCCACAGTCCACAGCAGTCGCCTCCACAGTACCGAGCAGTCGCCTCCACAGTACCGAGCAGTCGCCTCCACAGTACCGAGCAGTCGCCTCCACAGTACCGAGCAGTCGCCTCCACAGTACCGAGCAGTCGCCTCCACAGTACCGAGCAGTCGCCTCCACAGTACCGAGCAGTCGCCTCCACAGTACCGAGCAGTCGCCTCCACAGTACCGAGCAGTCGCCTCCACAGTACCGAGCTGTCGCCTCCACAGTACAGAGCTGTCGCCTCCACAGTACAGAGCTGTCGCCTCCACAGTACAGAGCTGTCGCCTCCACAGTACAGAGCTGTCGCCTCCACAGTACAGAGCTGTCGCCTCCACAGTACAGAGCTGTCGCCTCCACAGTCCAGAGCAGTCACCTCCACAGTCCAGAGCAGTCACCTCCACAGTCCAGAGCAGTCACCTCCACAGTACAGAGCAGTCACCTCCACAGTACAGAGCAGTCGCCTCCACAGTACAGAGTAGTCGCCTCCACAATCTCCTGCTGCCACTTAGTCCTGTATGACTGTTGTTGCTCCCTCAGCTTCTCCTTTGGACTCTGGTCCTATGACCGGACATTTGATCAGTAAATATGGCCGCGGGGTCACCAGACGTGTGTACACATGGCTCGCAGAACGCACAGTTCTTGGCAAAAACGTAATCACAATAAAATTCTACATTTACATTTAAAGGAAAACAAAAAACATGGATGTCGAGAAGTCAGGAGCACGAAATGCTGGAAACATAGTCCTATACAGTGCCTACATAATACTGCCACACAATGCCTCCATAATAGTCCTATACAGTGCCCACATAATACTGCCACACAGTGCCTCCATAATAGTCCTATACAGTGCCCACATAATACTGCCACACAGTGCCTCCATAATCCTGCCACACAGTGCCTCCATAATAGTCCTATACAGTGCCCACATAATACTGCCACACAGTGCCTCCATAATAGTCCTATACAGTGCCCACATAATACTGCCACACAGTGCCTCCATAATCCTGCCACACAGCGCCTCCATAATAGTCCTATACAGTGCCCACATAATACTGCCACACAGTGCCTCCATAATCCTGCCACACAGTGCCTCCATAATAGTCCTATACAGTGCCCACATAATACTGCCACACAGTGCCTCCATAATAGTCCTATACAGTGCCCACATAATACTGCCACACAGTGCCTCCATAATAGTCCTATACAGTGCCCACATAATACTGCCACACAGTGCCTCCATAATACTGCCACACAGCGCCTCCATAACAGTCCTATACAGTGCCCACATAATACTGCCACACAGTGCCTCCATAATCCTGCCACACAGTGCCTCCATAATAGTCCTATACAGTGCCCACATAATCCTGCCACACAGTGCCTCCATAATAGTCCTATACAGTGCCCACATAATACTGCCACACAGTGCCTCCATAATCCTGCCACACAGTGCCTCCATAATAGTCCTATACAGTGCCCACATAATACTGCCACACAGTGCCTCCATAATAGTCCTATACAGTGCCCACATAATACTGCCACACAGTGCCTCCATAATAGTCCTATACAGTGCCCACATAATACTGCCACACAGTGCCTCCATAATACTGCCACACAGTGCCTCCATAACAGTCCTATACAGTGCCCACATAATACTGCCACACAGTGCCTCCATAATCCTGCCACACAGTGCCTCCATAATCCTGCCACACAGTGCCTCCATAATCCTGCCACACAGTGCCTCCATAATAGTCCTATACAGTGCCCACATAATACTGCCACACAGTGTCTCCATAATAGTCCTATACAGTGCCCACATAATACTGCCACACAGTGCCTCCATAATACTGCCACACAGTGCCTCCATAACAGTCCTATACAGTGCCCACATAATACTGCCATACAGTGCCCACATAATACTGCCACACAGTGCCTCCATAATACTGCCACACAGTGCCTCCATAATAGTCCTATACAGTGCCCACATAATACTGCCACACAGTGCCTCCATAATACTGCCACACAGTGCCTCCATAATACTGCCACACAGTGCCTCCATAATACCGCCACACAGTGCCTCCATAATAGTCCTATACAGTGCCCACATAATACTGCCACACAGTGCCTCCATAATCCTGCCACACAGTGCCTCCATAATAGTCCTATACAGTGCCCACATAATACTGCCACACAGTGCCTCCATAATAGTCCTATACAGTGCCCACATAATACTGCCACACAGTGCCTCCATAATCCTGCCACACAGTGCCTCCATAATAGTCCTATACAGTGCCCACATAATCCTGCCACACAGTGCCTCCATAATACTGCCACACAGTGCCTCCATAATAGTCCTATACAGTGCCCACATAATACTGCCACACAGTGCCTCCATAATAGTCCTATACAGTGCCCACATAATCCTGCCACACAGTGCCTCCATAAGGGCTCAGGCACACAGTGCCTCCATAATAGTCCTATACAGTGCCCACATAATACTGCCACACAGTGCCTCCATAATCCTGCCACACAGTGCCTCCATAATAGTCCTATACAGTGCCCACATAATCCTGCCACACAGTGCCTCCATAATAGTCCTATACAGTGCCCACATAATCCTGCCACACAGTGCCTCCATAATAGTCCTATACAGTGCCCACATAATCCTGCCACACAGTGCCTCCATAATACTGCCACACAGTGCCTCCATAATAGTCCTATACAGTGCCCACATAATCCTGCCACACAGTGCCTCCATAAGGGCTCAGGCACACAGTGCCTCCATAAGGGCTCAGGCACACAACCGTATTTTCTTTCCGCTTCCATTCCTTTACAGGTCCGTATGTGGAACCAGTCACTTCTATGGGTCCACACAAAAAAATGGAAATGACTCCGTGTACATCCGTTTCTCTATGTCCTATTCTTGTCCGTTGTGGACATTGTTACAAGGGATCCGCAGAAAAACTGATGCAATACGGACTTCATCATTTTTTTTTTTTGTGGATCCGTATTTTGGGACTGCAAAATACATACGGTTGTGTGCATGAGTCCTAATACTGCCACACAATGCCTCCATAATACTGCCACACAGTGCCTCCATAATAGTGCCACACAGTGCCTCCATAATAGTGCCACACAATGCCTCCATAATACTGCCACACAATGCCTCCATAATACTGCCACACAGTGCCTCCATAATAGTGCCACACAATGCCTCCATAATACTGCCACACAATGCCTCCATAATACTGCCACACAGTGCCTCCATAATACTGCCACACAATGCCTCCATAATAGTGCCATACAGTGCCTCCATAATACTGCCACACAATGCCTCCATAATACTGCCACACAGTGCCTCCATAATACTGCCACACAGTGCCTCCATAATACTGCCACACAATGCCTCCATAATACTGCCACACAGTGCCTCCATAATACTGCCACACAATGCCTCCATAATACTGCCACACAATGCCTCCATAATACTGCCATACAGTGCCTCCATAATACTGCCACACAGTGCCTCCATAATACTGCCATACAGTGCCTCCATAATACTGCCACACAATGCCTCCATAATAGTGCCACACAATGCCTCCATAATACTGCCACACAGTGCCTCCATAATAGTGCCACACAATGCCTCCATAATACTGCCACACAATGCCTCCATAATACTGCCACACAATGCCTCCATAATAGTGCCACACAATGCCTCCATAATAGTGCCACACAGTGCCTCCATAATACTGCCACACAGTGCCTCCATAATAGTGCCACACAATGCCTCCATAATACTGCCACACAGTGCCTCCATAATAGTGCCACACAATGCCTCCATAATACTGCCACACAATGCCTCCATAATACTGCCACACAGTGCCTCCATAATACTGCCACACAATGCCTCCATAATACTGCCACACAGTGCCTCCATAATACTGCCACACAATGCCTCCATAATAGTGCCACACAATGCCTCCATAATACTGCCACACAGTGCCTCCATAATAGTGCCACACAATGCCTCCATAATACTGCCACACAATGCCTCCATAATACTGCCACACAATGCCTCCATAATACTGCCACACAATGCCTCCATAATAGTGCCACACAGTGCCTCCATAATACTGCCACACAATGCCTCCATAATAGTGCCACACAATGCCTCCATAATAGTGCCACACAATGCCTCCATAATACTGCCACACAATGCCTCCATAATAGTGCCACACAATGCCTCCATAATAGTGCCACACAATGCCTCCATAATAGTGCCACACAGTGCCTCCATAATACTGCCACACAGTGCCTCCATAATAGTGCCACACAATGCCTCCATAATACTGCCACACAGTGCCTCCATAATAGTGCCACACAATGCCTCCATAATACTGCCACACAATGCCTCCATAATACTGCCACACAATGCCTCCATAATACTGCCACACAATGCCTCCATAATACTGCCACACAGTGCCTCCATAATACTGCCACACAATGCCTCCATAATACTGCCACACAGTGCCTCCATAATACTGCCACACAATGCCTCCATAATAGTGCCACACAATGCCTCCATAATACTGCCACACAGTGCCTCCATAATAGTGCCACACAATGCCTCCATAATAGTGCCACACAGTGCCTCCATAATACTGCCACACAATGCCTCCATAATAGTGCCACACAATGCCTCCATAATAGTGCCACACAATGCCTCCATAATACTGCCACACAGTGCCTCCATAATACTGCCACACAGTGCCTCCATAATACTGCCACACAATGCCTCCATAATAGTGCCACACAATGCCTCCATAATACTGCCACACAGTGCCTCCATAATAGTGCCACACAATGCCTCCATAATACTGCCACACAATGCCTCCATAATACTGATGCAATACGGACTTCATCATTTTTTTTTTTTTTTGTGGATCCGTATTTTTGGGACTGCAAAATACATACGGTTGTGTGCATGAGCCCTAATACTGCCACACAGTGCCTCCATAATACTGCCACACAGTGCCTCCATAATACTGCCACACAGTGCCTCCATAATACTGCCACACAGTGCCTCCATAATACTGCCACACAGTGCCTCCATAATACTGCCACACAATGCCTCCATAATACTGCCACACAGTGCCTCCATAATAGTGCCACACAATGCCTCCATAATACTGCCACACAGTGCCTCCATAATACTGCCACACAGTGCCTCCATAATACTGCCACACAATGCCTCCATAATAGTGCCACACAATGCCTCCATAATACTGCCACACAGTGCCTCCATAATAGTGCCACACAATGCCTCCATAATAGTGCCACACAGTGCCTCCATAATACTGCCACACAATGCCTCCATAATAGTGCCACACAATGCCTCCATAATAGTGCCACACAATGCCTCCATAATACTGCCACACAGTGCCTCCATAATACTGCCACACAGTGCCTCCATAATACTGCCACACAATGCCTCCATAATAGTGCCACACAATGCCTCCATAATACTGCCACACAGTGCCTCCATAATAGTGCCACACAATGCCTCCATAATACTGCCACACAATGCCTCCATAATACTGCCACACAATGCCTCCATAATACTGCCACACAATGCCTCCATAATAGTGCCACACAGTGCCTCCATAATACTGCCACACAATGCCTCCATAATAGTGCCACACAATGCCTCCATAATAGTGCCACACAATGCCTCCATAATAGTGCCACACAATGCCTCCATAATACTGCCACACAATGCCTCCATAATACTGCCACACAATGCCTCCATAATAGTGCCACACAATGCCTCCATAATAGTGCCACACAATGCCTCCATAATAGTGCCACACAATGCCTCCATAATAGTGCCACACAGTGCCTCCATAATACTGCCACACAGTGCCTCCATAATAGTGCCACACAATGCCTCCATAATACTGCCACACAGTGCCTCCATAATAGTGCCACACAATGCCTCCATAATACTGCCACACAATGCCTCCATAATACTGCCACACAATGCCTCCATAATACTGCCACACAATGCCTCCATAATACTGCCACACAGTGCCTCCATAATACTGCCACACAATGCCTCCATAATACTGCCACACAGTGCCTCCATAATAGTGCCACACAATGCCTCCATAATAGTGCCACACAGTGCCTCCATAATACTGCCACACAGTGCCTCCATAATAGTGCCACACAATGCCTCCATAATACTGCCACACAGTGCCTCCATAATACTGCCACACAATGCCTCCATAATAGTGCCACACAATGCCTCCATAATACTGCCACACAATGCCTCCATAATACTGCCACACAATGCCTCCATAATACTGCCACACAATGCCTCCATAATACTGCCACACAATGCCTCCATAATACTGCCACACAGTGCCTCCATAATACTGCCACACAGTGCCTCCATAATAGTGCCATACAGTGCCTCCATAATACTGCCACACAATGCCTCCATAATACTGCAACACAGTGCCTCCATAATAGTGCCATACAGTGCCTCCATAATACTGCCACACAGTGCCTCCATAATACTGCCACACAATGCCTCCATAATACTGCCACACAATGCCTCCATAATACTGCCACACAATGCCTCCATAATACTGCCACACAATGCCTCCATAATACTGCCACACAATGCCTCCATAATACTGCCATACAGTGCCTCCATAATACTGCCACACAATGCCTCCATAATACTGCCACACAGTGCCTCCATAATACTGCCACACAGTGCCTCCATAATACTGCCACACAATGCCTCCATAATAGTGCCATACAGTGCCTCCATAATACTGCCACACAATGCCTCCATAATAGTGCCACACAATGCCTCCATAATACTGCCACACAGTGCCTCCATAATACTGCCACACAGTGCCTCCATAATACTGCCACACAATGCCTCCATAATACTGCCATACAGTGCCTCCATAATACTGCCACACAGTGCCTCCATAATACTGCCATACAGTGCCTCCATAATACTGCCACACAGTGCCTCCATAATAGTGCCATACAGTTCCTCCATAATACTGCCACACAATGCCTCCATAATAGTGCCACACAGTGCCTCCATAATACTGCCACACAGTGCCTCCATAATAGTGCCATACAGTTCCTCCATAATACTGCCACACAATGCCTCCATAATAGTGCCACACAATGCCTCCATAATACTGCCACACAGTGCCTCCATAATACTGCCACACAGTGCCTCCAATACTGCCACACAGTGCCTCCATAATACTGCCACACAGTGCCTCCATAACAGTCCTATACAGTGCCCACATAATACTGCCATACAGTGCCCACATAATACTGCCACACAGTGCCTCCTTAATACAGCCACACAGTGCCTCCATAATAGTCCTATACAGTGCCCACATAATACTGCCACACAATGCCTCCATAATACTGCCACACAGTGCCTCCATAATACTGCCACACAATGCCTCCATAATACAGCCACACAGTGCCTCCATAATAGTCCTATACAGTGCCCACATAATACTGCCACACAGTGCCTCCATAATAGTCCTATACAGTGCCCACATAATACTGCCACACAGTGCCTCCATAATCCTGCCACACAGTGCCTCCATAATAGTCCTATACAGTGCCCACATAATCCTGCCACACAGTGCCTCCATAATAGTCCTATACAGTGCCCACATAATCCTGCCACACAGTGCCTCCATAAGGGCTCAGGCACACAGTGCCTCCATAAGGGCTCAGGCACACAACCGTATTTTCTTTCCGCTTCCATTCCTTTACAGGTCCGTATGTGGAACCAGTCACTTCTATGGGTCCACACAAAAAAATGGAAATGACTCCGTGTACATCCGTTTCTCTATGTCCTATTCTTGTCCGTTGTGGACATTGTTACAAGGGGTCCGCAGAAAAACTGATGCAATACGGACTTCATCATTTTTTTTTTTTTTTTGTGGATCCGTATTTTTGGGACTGCAAAATACATACGGTTGTGTGCATGAGTCCTAATACTGCCACACAATGCCTCCATAATACTGCCACACAATGCCTCCATAATACTGCCACACAGTGCCTCCATAATAGTGCCACACAATGCCTCCATAATACTGCCACACAATGCCTCCATAATACTGCCACACAGTGCCTCCATAATACTGCCACACAATGCCTCCATAATAGTGCCATACAGTGCCTCCATAATACTGCCACACAATGCCTCCATAATACTGCCACACAATGCCTCCATAATACTGCCACACAGTGCCTCCATAATACTGCCACACAGTGCCTCCATAATACTGCCATACAGTGCCTCCATAATACTGCCACACAATGCCTCCATAATAGTGCCACACAATGCCTCCATAATACTGCCACACAGTGCCTCCATAATAGTGCCACACAATGCCTCCATAATACTGCCACACAATGCCTCCATAATAGTGCCACACAGTGCCTCCATAATACTGCCACACAGTGCCTCCATAATAGTGCCACACAATGCCTCCATAATACTGCCACACAGTGCCTCCATAATAGTGCCACACAATGCCTCCATAATACTGCCACACAATGCCTCCATAATACTGCCACACAATGCCTCCATAATACTGCCACACAATGCCTCCATAATAGTGCCACACAATGCCTCCATAATAGTGCCACACAATGCCTCCATAATACTGCCACACAATGCCTCCATAATACTGCCACACAATGCCTCCATAATACTGCCACACAATGCCTCCATAATACTGCCACACAGTGCCTCTATAATAGTGCCATACAATGCCTCCATAATACTGCCACACAATGCCTCCATAATACTGCCACACAATGCCTCCATAATACTGCCACACAGTGCCTCTATAATAGTGCCATACAGTGCCTCCATAATAGTGCCATACAGTGCCTCCATAATAGTGCCACACAATGCCTCCATAATAGTGCCACACAATGCCTCCATAATAGTGCCACACAATGCCTCCATAATAGTGCCACACAATGCCTCCATAATAGTGCCACACAATGCCTCCATAATAGTGCCACATCCATAGTGCCACAATGCCTCCATAATAGTGCCACACAATGCCTCCATAATAGTGCCACACAATGCCTCCATAATAGTGCCACACAATGCCTCTATAATAGTGCCATACAGTGCCTCCATAATACTGCCACACAATGCCTCCATAATACTGCCACACAATGCCTCCATAATAGTGCCACACAATGCCTCCATAATAGTGCCATACAATGCCTCCATAATAGTGCCACACAATGCCTCCATAATAGTGCCACACAATGCCTCCATAATAGTGCCACACAATGCCTCCATAATAGTGCCATACAATGCCTCCATAATACTGCCATACAATGCCTCCATAATACTGCCACACAATGCCTCCATAATACTGCCACACAATGCCTCCATAATACTGCCACACAGTGCCTCCATAATACTGCCACACAGTGCCTCCATAATAGTGCCATACAGTGCCTCCATAATACTGCCACACAATGCCTCCATAATACTGCCACACAGTGTCTCCATAATAGTGCCATACAGTGCCTCCATAATACTGCCACACAGTGCCTCCATAATACTGCCACACAATGCCTCCATAATACTGCCACACAATGCCTCCATAATACTGCCACACAATGCCTCCATAATACTGCCACACAATGCCTCCATAATACTGCCACACAATGCCTCCATAATACTGCCATACAGTGCCTCCATAATACTGCCACACAATGCCTCCATAATACTGCCACACAATGCCTCCATAATACTGCCACACAGTGCCTCCATAATACTGCCACACAATGCCTCCATAATACTGCCATACAGTGCCTCCATAATACTGCCACACAGTGCCTCCATAATAGTGCCATACAGTGCCTCCATAATACTGCCACACAATGCCTCCATAATAGTGCCACACAATGCCTCCATAATACTGCCACACAGTGCCTCCATAATACTGCCACACAGTGCCTCCATAATACTGCCACACAGTGCCTCCATAATACTGCCACACAATGCCTCCATAATACTGCCATACAGTGCCTCCATAATACTGCCACACAGTGCCTCCATAATACTGCCATACAGTGCCTCCATAATACTGCCACACAGTGCCTCCATAATAGTGCCATACAGTTCCTCCATAATACTGCCACACAATGCCTCCATAATAGTGCCACACAATGCCTCCATAATACTGCCACACAGTGCCTCCATAATACTGCCACACAGTGCCTCCATAATACTGCCACACAGTGCCTCCATAATACTGCCATACAGTGCCTCCATAATACTGCCACACAGTGCCTCCATAATACTGCCATACAGTGCCTCCATAATACTGCCACACAGTGCCTCCATAATAGTGCCATACAGTTCCTCCATAATACTGCCACACAATGCCTCCATAATACTGCCACACAGTGCCTCCATAATACTGCCACACAGTGCCTCCATAATAGTGCCATACAGTGCCTCCATAATACTGCCACACAGTGCCTCCATAATACTGCCACACAGTGCCTCCATAATACTGCCACACAATGCCTCCATAATAGTGCCATACAGTTCCTCCATAATAGTGCCATACAGTTCCTCCATAATAGTGCCACACAATGCCTCCATAATAGTGCAGAACAACAAATGGTCCATTATGACCCATGTCTTGTTTCATGTGCTGTTGTATTTTTATAAAACATCACTTTTAGGGTCCATTCACACATCCGTGTGTGTTTTGCGGATCCATGAATCCACAAAACACGGACAGCGGCAATGTGCGTTCCGCACTTTGCAGACCACACATCACCGGCTAAATAGAAAATGCCTATTCTTGTCCGCAATTGCATGTTCTATTTCTTTCGGGGTCGAAACTGTGGACCCGGAAGTGCGGGTCCGCATTTCCGGATATGGGCAACACATCGTGCAGCCCCATAGAAATGAATGGGTCCGCAAATCCGTTTCTGCAAAATGCGGGACAGAATTGCGGATGTGTGAATGGACCCCAATTTGTCAATTCCCTTAAAAACACAATATAAATTATTGCTCATTAAACTATGACAGATATAACTCTGTGTCCAGGGCTCGCTCCCTCTTTAGCTCCGTGCGCCGCTGCTGTTTGTGCTGCTTCACAGCAGTTACATTGTATCAGTGTCGACTACAGCCTGGTATGGCGGCTTGTTGTCACCTTGTTCCTGGTATGGCGGCTTGTTGTCACCTTGTTCCTGGTATGGCGGCTTGTTGTCACCTTGTTCCTGGTATGGCAGCTTGTTGTTACCTTGTTCCTGGTATGGCAGCTTGTTGTCACCTTGTTCCTGGTATGGCGGCTTGTTGTCACCTTGTTCCTGGTACGGCGGCTTGTTGTTACCTTGTTCCTGGTATGGCGGCTTGTTGTTACCTTGTTCCTGGTATGGCGGCTTGTTGTCACCTTGTTCCTGGTATGGCGGCTTGTTGTTACCTTGTTCCTGGTACAGCGGCTTGTTGTTACCTTGTTCCTGGTACGGCGGCTTGTTGTTACCTTGTTCCCGGTATGGCGGCTTGTTGTCACCTTGTTCCTGGTACGGCGGCTTGTTGTTACACTGTTCCCGGTACGGCGGCTTGTTGTCACCTTGTTCCTGGTACGGCGGCTTGTTGTTACACTGTTCCCGGTACAGCGGCTTGTTGTTACCTTGTTCCTGGTACGGCGGCTTTGTGTTACCTTGTTCCCGGTATGGCGGCTTGTTGTCACCTTGTTCCTGGTACGGCGGCTTGTTGTTACACTGTTCCCGGTACGGCGGCTTGTTGTTACCTTGTTCCTGGTACGGCGGCTTGTTGTCACCTTGTTCCTGGTACGTCTGCTTGTTGTCACCTTGTTCCTGGTATGGCGGCTTGTTGTTACCTTGTTCCTGGTATGGTGGCTTGTTGTCACCTTGTTCCTGGTACGGCGGCTTGTTGTTACCCTGTTCCCGGTATGGCGGCGTCTTGTTACCTTGTTCCTATTTCTATATTCGCTATAACTGGCTCCTATATCTGGAGCTCCCTCACTGCCACGGAGCCTAAACTCACACACACACACATGCACCCTGCATCCCGACAGGTTTCGCCGGAGACCCAGTGTCTTCAGGGGATCGCGCAGGTGTGTGTGTTGGGGGCGGGGACCATCTTTTAAAGATTCTTGTCACAGTGATGTAATTCGGGCTGCCTATAGTATAGTTTATTAGCTTTTGCTACACCTCCCTTATTTCAATAGGTTCACGCGCGCTAGGAGTTTCTCCTCCAGCCGCGTCTCCAATCTCGTGATGTATCACACAAGTTCACGCATGCGCGCCAACTTAGAAAGAAAGTCTCTCCCAACAGTGAGTATTCGGGGAGGGACTGCGCAGGCGTGCGGACTTTGGAATATTTTCCTCATCCTGTAGGATAGATGGGCGCAGGCGCATCAACTCAAAAATAGTTTTCTATTACACCCCCAAGGTGCGCAGGCGGAACAACTTAGAAGAATTCCTTCATTAACCCCCCGTCACAGGGTGGAAATAGGTACATTATAGCATTCTGATGCAGCAGTTTAGGTACTTGGTACTGGATACATCTAAATATGGGCGGCTTTTTCTACAGTCCTGATCAAAAGTTTAAGACCACTTGAAAAATGGCAAAAAATCCTATGTAGCCTGGCTGGATCCTAACAAGGTTCCAAGTGGAGCTTCGACGTGCAACAAGAAGAGATGGGAGTGAGACAAAACATTTTTGAGCATTAAATTTAATGAAAACAACAAATAAACTGTAACAGGCTGTTTTTCAGCTGATCAAAAGTTTAGGACCACCTGCCTTTAAAAGGCCAAATCTGTGCAGAGATGTGGCTTCATTGTCATCTTCTGTCAGGTAGTCACACGTTGTGATGGCAAAGGCAAAAAAACTCTCCCTTTTTGAACGTGGTCGGGTTGTTCTTAAATGATCCTGAGGGTTATGGAACCAAAAAGTCAAATGGAAGACACAAAAAAATTTCATCAGCACTGAGCCGGAGGATCCAATTGGTTGTCCGTCAAGACACTGGACGATCCTCGACCCAAATGAAGGCCCTTACTGGTGCTGACTGCAGCCCCATAACCATCAGACGGCATCTGAGACTGAAGGGCTTCAAAAACAAAAAACGTCTTCAAAGACCTCGTCTCCTTGAACGCCACAGAACTGCTCGTTTGGACTTTGCAAGAGAGCACCAAACATGGGACATTCAAAGGTGGAGAAAGTTTTATTCTCTGATGAGAAAAAATGTAACCTTGATGGTCCTGATGGTTTCCAGCGTTACTGGCATGACAAGCAGATCCCACCAAGATGTTTTCTACGCACCACAGTGGAGGGGGCGCCATAATGGTCTGGGGGGCTTTTTCCTTCAGTGGAACAATGGAGCTTCAGGAAGTGCAGGGGCGTCAAACGGCCGCTGGCTATGTCCAGATGTAGCAGAGAGCATTCCTCATGACTGAGGGCCCTCGTCTGTATGGTAACGACTGGGTTCTTCAACAGGACAACGCTACAGTACACAATGCCCGCAGGAAAAGGGACTTCTTCCAGGAGAATAACATCACTCTTTTGGCCCATCCTGCGTGTTCCCCTGATCTAAATCCAATTGAGAACCTTTGGGGATGGATGGCAAGGGAAGTTTACAAAAACGGACAACAGTTCCAGACAGTAGATGGTCTTCGTGCGGCGTCTTCACTACTTGGAGAAATGTTCCCACTCACCTCATGGAAACGCTTGCATCAAGCATGCCGAAACAATAACGGCGGAGCTACTCATTACTGAGGTCATGTTTGGAAGTTGGATTTCTGTTTTTGGGGGGGTTTAGGATTTTTGGGAGGTGTGGTCCTAAACTTTTCATCAGCTGAAAAACTGCCTGTTTCAGTTTATTTGTTGTTTTCATTAAATTGAATGCTCCACAAATCCTTTGTCTCCCTCCCATCTCTTCGTGTTGCATGGTGAAGCTCTACTTGGGACCTCGTTAGGATCCAGCCAGGCTACATAGGATTGTTTGCCATTTTTCAAGTGGTCTTAACCTATTGATCAGGACGGTATCTTCTGAGTTTCCACCATTGTGTATAGATTTTCTGAATTCTAACTGATCTCAGAAGAGCTGAGGTTTTTGCTGCACGGATTGAATATTAATATCTATATAATTCATAGCCCTATCCTGCTTATTCTTTAGGAATAGGTCAAAAGTGGGATCTTGCAAAGGTGTTCAGCAAGTGTCACTCATCTGTGGGTCCCGGGGAAAAGACGCAACTTCCATCTCTACGGCGAGTGTTCTCCTCCGTTTTTATTTTGTCATCTTTCCTTTTTCTTTTCACTTTGTCACTTATTATCACGATGGTCCCTTCTCTGTCCATATTAGTTATGAGTAAGGAATAGTTTCTATTGGGTTTATTTTATATACTCTTATGTAAATTAGAGACGCGGCGTTCCATTATCTTACAGGAATGAAGACGAAGTAAAACCCTCATTTATTGCAGTTGGTGACAGAGATTTCAGGCGATAGATCCACTTAGCCTCCAGTCATCGTCTAGGGTCAGCCTTACTCTTTGTATCCCCCAGATTCTGAGGCCCGAGGCTCTGCCTCTACGGCACTTATTTATGTGTCTGACTAGGGGGTTTCTTCATTTGTGTTTAAGTTTCTAAGATGTTAAGAATTGAGAAGAAGGATCTCTGGAGTTGTCTTCGCAGCATACCTTTTAGGACATTCGCATTGGATCCCATATTCTACTCCAGTTGTTTTACAGTCAATATAGTCCTTTATGGTCTAGGTCTTCCCATCAATTGGATTTACTAATTCCTTTTTAGGGCACATATATTTGGAAACAATGCAGAGAAATAAGCCCCCTGTTGACAGCCAGGTTTTTGTACATTTTTTCCTCTCTTTTAGGTTGTTCCCCCTCCTGTAGGTTATTGATGGATTCATGGTACCACGTCTCTAAGGTCTTTGTCCGCCCTCAGGATATGCCAAGAATTCCGTATACTCTTTGATATTGTGAACCATATGTTCCTCTGCAGCGGATTGTTTTTCATTTCTCAGTTCTTTCCTCTGAAATAGGCTATCTGTATTTTTTGCTCTACTATAGGCTTTATATAGGGTCTCCTTAGGATAGCCTCTGGCTAGGAACCTTTCATACAATAATCTACTTTCCTCCTCAAATGCATAATTCATTCGTACCATTTCTTTTGGTTCTCAGATATTGGCCTACTGGGATGTCTCTTAACCCCTTACGGACTTATGACGTACCGGCGGGCGGTGATCGGAACCCGGTGCCTGCTCAAATCATTGAGCAGGCACCTTAGCTAAATGCACAGGGGGTTTCCCGTGACCCCCCTATGTCCTGTGACCCCCCCATGTCGGCAATTCAGACCTGCGGTTTGGGGCTTTACCTGCGGTTTGCAGCGGCGTGCGGCGGTGCCATCGGGTCCCCATGCGGCTGTAGGGGGGACCCAATGGCATGGAAGGCATCGCGCTGCCTTCCGGTTAAGAGCCTGTGAGATCCAGCCCCCTGGTACTCACAGGCCGGAAGCTGTATGAGTAATACACACTGTATTACTCATACAGCCAATGCATTCCAATACAGAAGTATTGGAATGCATTGTAAAGGGGATCAGACCCCAAAAGTTCTAGTCCCAAAGTGGGACAAAAAATAAAGTAAAAAAAAAAGTTGAAAAAAAAGTTTTCCCCCAAAAAATTCAGTTTCAAGTAATAATAAACAAAAACATCATATTCCCCAAATAAAGTTAAAAGAAAATAGGGAAAATAAAAAAAGTATACATATTAGGTATCGCCGCGTCCGTATCGACCGGCTCTATAAACATATCACATGAACTAACCCCTCAGATGAATACAGTAGAAAACAAAAACTGTGATAAATAGTAACATAGTAACATAGTACATAAGGCCGAAAAAAGACATTTGTCCATCCAGTTCGCCTGTCATCCTGCAAGTTGATCCAGAGGAAGGCAAAAAAAAACCTGTGAGGTAGAAGCCAATTTTCCTCACTTTAGGGGAATAAAAATTCCTTCCCGACTCCAATCAGGCATCAGAATAACTCCCTGGATCAACGACCCCTCTCTAGTAGCTATAGCCTGTAATATTATTACGCTCCAGAAATACATCCAGGCCCCTCCTGAACTCCTTTATTGTACTCCCCATCACCACCTCCTCAGGCAGAGAGTTCCAATTTTTTTGTCACCTTACATCACAAAAAGTACAACAGAAAGTGATCAAAAAGGAGTTTGCCCACCAATATAGTACCAATCTAACCGTCACCTCATCCCGCAAAAAATGAGCCCCTACCTGAGACAATCGCCCAAAAAAAAAAAAAAACTATGGCTCAGAATATGGAGACACTAAAACATTTTTTTTTGTTTTAAAAAAGCTGTTTTTCTGTAAAACATACATAAATAAATAAAAAGTATACATATTAGGTATCGCCGCGTCTGTATCGACCGGCTCTATAAAAATATCACATGACCTAACACCTCAGATGAACACCGTAAAAAATATATAATAAAAACTGTACTAAATAAACAATTTTTTGTCACATCACAAAAAGTGTAATAGCAAGCGATCAAAAAGTCACACGCACCCCAAAATAGTGCCAATAAAACCATCATCTCATCCCGCAAAAATCATACCCTACCCAAGGTATTTGCCCAAAAACTGAAAAAATTATGGCTCTCAGACTATGGAAACACTAAAACATGATTTTTTTTGCTTCAAAAAATAAATCATTGTGTAAAACTTACATAAATAAAAAAAGTATACATATTAGGTATCGCCACGTCCGTGATAACCTGCTCTATAAAAATATCACATGATCTAACCTGTCAGATGAATGTTGTAAATAACAAAAAATAAAAACGGGGCCAAAACAGCTATTTATTGTTATCTTGCCTCACAAAAAGTGTAATATAGAGCAACCAAAAATCATATGTACCCTAAACTAGTACCAACAATACTGCCACCCTATCCCGTAGTTTCTAAAATGGGGCCACTTTTTTGGAGTTTCTACTCTAGAGTGCATCAGGGGGGCTTCAAATGGGACATGGTGTAAAAAAAAAAAAAAAAAACAGTCCAGCAAAATCTGCCTTCCAAAAACCGTATGGCGCTCCTTTCCTTCTGCGCCCTGCCGTGTGCCCGTACCGCAGTTTACGACCACATATGGGGTGTTTCTGTAAACTACAGAATCAGGGCCATAAATATTGAGTTTTGTTTGGCTGTTAACCCTTGCTTTGTAACTGGGAAAAATGGATTAAAATGGAAAATGTGCCCAAAAATTTTAATTCTGCAATTTCATCTCCATTTGCCAACACCTTTTGTGGAACACCTAAAGGGTTAACGATGTTTGTAAAATCTGTTTTGAATTCTTTGAGGGGTGTAGTTCCTTAGTTGGTGTCACTTTTATGGAGTTTCTACTCTAGGGGTGCATCAGGGGGGCTTCAAATGGGACATGGTGTAAAAAAAAAACAGTCCAGCAAAACCTGCCTTCCAAAAACCGTATGGCGTTCCTTTCCTTCTGCGCCCTGCCGTGTGCCCGTACAGCAGTTTACGACCACATATGGGGTGTTTCTGTAAACTACTGAATCAGGGCCATAAATATTGAGTTTGGTTTGGCTGTTAACCCTTTCTTTGTAACTGGAAAAAAATTATTAAAATGGAAAATCTGCCCAAAAAGTGAAATTTTGAAATTGTATTTTCCATTAATTCTTGTGGAACACCTAAAGGGTTAATTACGTTTGTAAAATCTGTTTTGAATACCTTGAGGGGTGTAGTTTCTTAGAAGGGGTCACTTTTGGGTGATTTCTATTATGTAAGTCTCGCAAAGTGACTTCAGACCTGAACTGGTCCCTAAAAATTGGTTTTTTGAAAATTTCTGAAAAATTTCAAGATTTGCTTCTAAACTTCTAAGCCTTGTAACGTCCCCAAAAAATAAAATATAATTCCCAAAATGATCCAAACATGAAGTAGACATATGGGGAATGTAAAGTAATAACTATTTTTGGAGGTATTACTGTGTATTATAGAAGTAGAGAAATTGAAACTTGGAAATTTGCAATTTTTTACAAATATTTGGTAAATTTGGTATTTTTTATAAATAAAATTTATTTTATTTTTTTACTTCATTTTACCAGTGTCATGAAGTACAATATGTGACGAAAAAAAACTATCTCAAAATCGTTTTAAAGTTATCAGCACTTAAAGTGACACTGGTCAGATTTGCAAAAAATGGCCGGGTCTTTAAAGGGAACCCGTCATGTGGATATTTGATTATAATCTAACTAATTATATACAATCATTAACTACTAAAAAGTGCCTTAGATGTATTCACTTACTGGTGTGACAGATGGTGACCTCATACTATACACACAAAGATGTAGCATGCTAATGAGCTGATTTGAGTCCAGCGTGATGTCATTGAGTCCAGCGTATATTTAATTCAGAGCTATAGCCACTCCCCTGCCCACCTGCTGCTGATTCATATGGAAACAAACTGTCAATCAGCAGCAGGTGGGCGGGGAGAGTCAGGAGCTCATAAATATTCATGACTCATCATTATCAGCTGGAGCTTTTCAATATAAGATGTTGTCAGATTGACCCAGCATTTGATAAGAGAATCAGTCACTTATTTATGTTGCCCTTAGTTAGGACACCATAAAACTGGTGACAGGTTCCCTTTAAGGTGAAATAGGACTGAGTCCTTAAGGGGTTAAGAGGCCGTGGGTGACAGCTCTCCCAATGGAGAAAGCTGTTGGTTGCGGTGGACTTCCTATATACCTCACTGGTTACACCGCCATCAGATCCCAGATTTATTTTTTAAATCCAGAAAGTTCAGACTTTTCTTCCGGATCTCTGCTGTAAATGATAGGCCCAGGTCATTTCTGTTGAAGTTATCAGTGAACTGAACAAAATCCGATTCAATCATGGTGTATGAGGCCGGCTATGGCCGTGTTCTCATTAACATCTATAGCCTTCAGTTTGATGACAGCGTCACTGGATCTTCTGAGATCAGTTAGAATACAGAAAGCTTCCGTCCTGGTAAAGCTATACACAATGGTGGAAACTCAGAATAAAGAAAAAGCCGCCCATATGTAGATGTATCTAGTACCAAGTACCTAAACTGCTGCATCAGAATGCTATAATATACCTATTTCCAAAATTATCGCGCATGCGCCCCACCCTGTGACGGTGGGTTAATGAAGGAATTCTTCTAAGTTGTTCCGCCTGTGCACCTTGGGGGGTAATAGAAAACTCTTTTTAAGTTGATGCGCCTGCGCCCATCTATCCTACAGGTTGAGGAAAATATTTCAAAGTCCGCACGCCTGCGCAGTCCGTCCCCGAATACTCACTGTCAGGAGAGACTTTCTTTCTAAGTTGGCGCGCATGCGTCAACTTGTGTGATACATGGCGGGTTTGGAGACGCGGCTGGAGGAGAAACTCCTAGAGCGCGTGAACCTATTGAAACGAGGGATGTGTGGCAAAAGGGGTGAGACGGACGCCAATAAACTATACTATAGGCAGCTCGAATTACGTCACTGTGACAAGAATCTTTAAAAGATGGTCCCCGCCCCCAACACACCCACACGATCCCAAGACGCTAGGTGTCCGGCGAAACATGTTGGGACACAGGGTGTATGTGTGTGTGTGAGTTTAGGCTCCGTGGCAGTGAGGGAGCTCCAGATATAGGAGCCAATTATAGCGAATATAGAAATAGGAACAAGGTAACAAGACGCCATACCAGGAACAAGGTAACAACAAGCCGCCGTACCAGGAACGAGGTAACAACAAGCCGCCATACCAGGAACAAGGTAACAACAAGCCGCCATACCAGGAACAAGGTAACAACAAGCCGCCATACCAGGAACAAGGTAACAACAAGCCGCCATACCAGGAACGAGGTAACAACAAGCCGCCATACCAGGAACGAGGTAACAACAAGCCGCCATACCAGGAACGAGGTAACAACAAGCCGCCATACCAGGAACGAGGTAACAACAAGCCGCCGTACCAGAAAGAAGGTAACAACAAGCCGCCGTACCAGGAAGAAGGTAACAACAAGCGGCCGTACCAGAAAGAAGGTAACAACAAGCCGCCATACCAGGAACAAGGTAACAACAAGCCGCCGTACCAGGGACAAGGTAACAACAAACTGCCATACCAGGAACCAGGTAACAACAAGCAGCCGTACCAGGAACAAGATAACAACAAGCCGCCATACCAGGAACAAGTTAACAACAAGCCGCCGTACCAGGGACAAGGTAACAACAAGCCGCCGTACCAGGAACAAGGTAACAACAAGCCGCCATACCAGGAACAAGGTAACAACAAGCCGCCATACCAGGAACAAGGTAACAACAAGCCGCCGTACCAGGAACAAGGTAACAACAAGCCGCCGTACCAGGAACGAGGTAACAACAAGCCGCCGTACCAGGAACGAGGTGACAACAAGCCGCCATACCAGGAACGAGGTAACAACAAGCCGCCATACCAGGAACGAGGTAACAACAAGCCGCCATACCAGGAACGAGGTAACAACAAGCCGCCATACCAGGAACGAGGTAACAACAAGCCGCCATACCAGGAACGAGGTAACAACAAGCCGCCATACCAGGAACGAGGTAACAACAAGCCGCCGTACCAGAAAGAAGGTAACAACAAGCCGCCGTACCAGGAAGAAGGTAACAACAAGCGGCCGTACCAGAAAGAAGGTAACAACAAGCCGCCGTACCAGGAACAAGGTAACAACAAGCCGCCGTACCAGGGACAAGGTAACAACAAACTGCCATACCAGGAACCAGGTAACAACAAGCAGCCGTACCAGGAACAAGATAACAACAAGCCGCCATACCAGGAACAAGTTAACAACAAGCCGCCGTACCAGGGACAAGGTAACAACAAGCCGCCGTACCAGGAACAAGGTAACAACAAGCCGCCATACCAGGAACAAGGTAACAACAAGCCGCCATACCAGGAACAGGGTAACAACAAGCCGCCGTACCAGGAACAAGGTAACAACAAACTGCCATACCAGGAACAAGGTAACAACAAGCCGCCGTACCAGGAACAAGGTAACAAAAAGCCGCCATACCAGGAACAAGGTAACAACAAGCCGCCATACCAGGAACCAGGTAACAACAAGCAGCCGTACCAGGAACAAGATAATAACAAGCCGCCGTACCAGGAACAAGGTAACAACAAACTGCCATACCAGGAACAAGGTAACAACAAGCCGCCGTACCAGGAACAACAAGCCGCCATACCAGGAACAAGGTAACAAGCCGCCATACCAGGAACAAGGTAACAAGCCGCCATACCAGGAACAAGGTAACAAGCCGCCGTACCAGGAACAAGGTAACAACAAGCTGCCATACCAGGAACAAGGTAACAACAAGCCGCCGTACCAGGAACAAGGTAACAAAAAGCCGCCATACCAGGAACAAGGTAACAACAAGCCGCCATACCAGGAACCAGGTAACAACAAGCAGCCGTACCAGGAACAAGATAATAACAAGCCGCCATACCAGGAACAAGGTAACAACAAACTGCCATACCAGGAACAAGGTAACAACAAGCCGCCGTACCAGGAACAAGGTAACAACAAACTGCCATACCAGGAACAAGGTAACAACAAGCCGCCATACCAGGAACAAGGTAACAAGCCGCCGTACCGGGAACAAGGTAACAACAAGCCGCCGTACCAGGAACAAGGTAACAAGCCGCCGTACCAGGAACAAGGTAACAAGCCGCCATACCAGGAACAAGGTAACAAGCCGCCGTACCAGGAACAAGGTAACAACAAGCTGCCATACCAGGAACAAGGTAACAACAAGCCGCCGTACCAGGAACAAGGTAACAAAAAGCCGCCATACCAGGAACAAGGTAACAACAAGCCGCCATACCAGGAACCAGGTAACAACAAGCAGCCGTACCAGGAACAAGATAATAACAAGCCGCCATACCAGGAACAAGGTAACAACAAACTGCCATACCAGGAACAAGGTAACAACAAGCCGCCGTACCAGGAACAACAAGCCGCCATACCAGGAACAAGGTAACAAGCCGCCGTACCGGGAACAAGGTAACAACAAGCCGCCGTACCAGGAACAAGGTAACAAGCCGCCGTACCAGGAACAAGGTAACAACAAGCCGCCGTACCAGGAACAACAAGCCGCCATACCAGGAACAAGGTAACAACAAGCCGCCGTACCAGGAACAAGGTAACAACAAGCCGCCATACCAGGAACAAGGTAACAACAAGCCGCCATACCAGGAACAAGGTAACAACAAGCCGCCGTACCAGGAACGAGGTAACAACAAGCCGCCGTACCAGGAAGAAGGTAACAACAAGCCGCCGTACCAGGAACAAGGTAACAACAAGCCGCCGTACCAGGCTGTAGTCGATATTGATACAATGTAACTGCTATGAAGCAGCACAAACAGCAGCGGCGCACGGAGCTAAAGAGGGAGCGAACCCTGGACACAGAGTTATATCTGTCATAGTTTAATGAGCAATAATTTATATTGTGTTTTTAAAGGAATTGACAAAAAAATGTGATGTTTTATAGAAATACAACAGCACATGAAACAAGACGTAGATAGTGGCATACAGCGCCTCCATAACAGTGGCATACAGCGCCTCCATAACAGTGGCATACAGCGCCTCCATAACAGTGACATACAGCGCCTCCATAACAGTGACATACAGCGCCTCCATAACAGTGACATACAGCGCCTCCATAACAGTGACATACAGCGCCTCCATAGTAGTGGCATACAGTGCCTCCATAACAGTGGCATACAGCGCCTCCATAGTAGTGGCATACAGCGCCTCCATAGTAGTGGCATACAGCGCCTCCATAGTAGTGGCATACAGCGCCTCCATAACAGTGGCATACAGCGCCTCCATAACAGTGGCATACAGCGCCTCCATAGTAGTGGCATACAGCGCCTCCATAGTAGTGGCATACAGCGCCTCCATAGTAGTGGCATACAGCGCCTCCATAACAGTGGCATACAGCGCCTCCATAACAGTGGCATACAGCGCCTCCATAACAGTGACATACAGCGCCTCCATAACAGTGACATACAGCGCCTCCATAGTAGTGGCATACAGCGCATCCATAATAGTGGCATATAGTGATGGCCTCACGGTTTGCACGGTGGTCGGTTCGCAGTGAACTTTGCACGTTTGCGATCCGCCGAACACATGGCGATGTCCGCTGGCGCCATATTCCTTTGCATTGCGCTGAACTTTGACCCATGACACATCCATCAGGTGGTACAGGACAGCCAATTGAGACCTTTCAGCACATGGACACCCCCCCTACCTTAACAGAACCCGATCTGGCCACCATTTTATATTATCTGTTTTGCTAGTTTGCATTTTGGAGCAGGGACAGGCTGTTAGGGACACCAAACACTAGCTAATAGGGCCACAAAAGTCCACCCTTCTCTCTTTACTCCAGTAATATGTCATGCTACATCTCCAGACCAGGACTGACCTCATGGAGGAGTCCACCCTTCTCTCTTTACTCCAGTAATATGTCATGCTACATCTCCAGACCAGGAGTGACCTCATGGAGGAGTCCACCCTTCTCTCTTTACTCCAGTAATATGTCATGCTACATATCCAGACCAGTAGTGACCTCATGGAGGAGTCCACCCTTCTCTCTTTACTCCAGTAATATGTCATGCTACATCTCCAGACCAGTAGTGACCTCATTGTCCACCCTTCTCTCTTTACTCCAGTAATATGTCATGCTACATATCCAGACCAGTAGTGACCTCATGGAGGAGTCCACCCTTCTCTCTTTACTCCAGTAATATGTCATGCTACATCTCCAGACCAGTAGTGACCTCATTGTCCACCCTTCTCTCTTTACTCCAGTAATATGTCATGCTACATCTCCAGACCAGGAGTGACCTCATGGAGGAGTCCACCCTTCTCTCTTTACTCCAGTAATATGTCATGCTACATCTCCAGACCAGTAGTGACCTCATTGTCCACCCTTCTCTCTTTACTCCAGTAATATGTCATGCTACATATCCAGACCAGTAGTGACCTCATGGAGGAGTCCACCCTTCTCTCCTTACTCTAGTAATATGCCATGCTACATCTCCAGACCAGTAGTGACCTCATGGAGGAATCCAACCTTCTCAATTAGTTTGCTGTGCCGCATCTCCATATCTTCTTTCCTGGCCAGATTTCTATCTTGGGAGGATGACAATATGAGAGCCTTGAACATCAGGCTTTGGTATAATGGCTTTGATTCTGGGGTGTAGGCACTTCTTATGTATCACACACTGAGGGAATATTTAAAATTTGAGAAAACCAGTAACCAAGACATGGACTGGTGATGATGGGGAGACTGGGGTCCACATCTGTGGTAGTGAGGGGGTGAAAGACCATTAGTCTAGAACAACTTGACACTAAAAACAGCACAAATCCCAAGACAAACAGTAATGAAAAATTTATTAATCACTCAAAGTATTCAAAGCATTTCAGATTGAACACTTAATCTATTGAGCCTCCGACGTTGAGATCCGGTGCCAGAAACTACAACATGAATGCGGAACATGGAGAAAAAAAATCCCAGACAAATCATCCAGGTAAAAAAGGTCAGCTTGGGCAAACAATGGACTCATTGAGAAATGGCTTACAGTCACTCATACCGAGGCAAGGGAGGGGGTCAAAACTTCACCAATTTCTTCTACTACTTCAACCAAAATGATAGCTACCAAAAAGAAATGACTAAAAACAACTGCAACCATCTTTACAGAATAATAGAAAGGTGGAGACTGGATGTTGGTAGAGGAGAACAATGCTGCATGGTAGAGGACAACAATGCTGGATGGTGGAGGAGAACAATGCTGGATGCTAGAAAACAATACTCGATGGTAAAGGAGAATAACACTGGATGCTGGAGAAGTACAATGCTTCATGATGAAGGGGAAACATGCTGGATGGTAGAAAGCAAAGCTGGATTGCGGAGAGCAATACTGGAGAACACTAGAAGTTGAGGAGAACACTGCCGGAAGGTGGACAGCAACACGGGTTGGTGGAGGAGACATTACTGGATGGTGCAGGAGAACAATGCTGGACTGTGTAGAAGAACAGGCTAGACCATGGAGGAGGAAAGGGTGGACAGTGGAGAACGCTTCAAGAAGAACAGCACTGGACTGTGAAGGAGAAAAACCTCGAGAAGAGGTCTGGATAGTGTATAGAACAATCCTAGATGGCACAGAGCAAAAGCTGGACAGTGAAGGAGAACAATAATAAACAATAGAGAAGAACAACACTAGATGGTGAAGACATTGGACAGAGGAGAGGATCAATGCTGGACAATGGAGGAGAGAAATGCTGGACTAGGACTGAGCGAATCGATTCTAGCAATTCAATGTGTGTAATTAGCAGGAGTTCTTCACCTGTGAGGGGCTGTCCACACAGATGAAGAAGCGCCCACCTGCCGGTTCATTGACAGGGTTTGACATCTAACCCGTGCTGCTGAGGGAGCGGTGACTGCAGCTGCAATGCTACCTGGAAGCGTAGTGTAACATGCACATGGCAGCTCCAGAAGCCACATTCAGCTCTGGCACTACTCGGAGCAGTGGCACAGGGCTTTGATTGGCAGGACTGGGCCAGATATTCAACCCCATCACTGAAAAGGCAGGTGGGTGCTTCTTCATCTTTGTAGACAGCCCCTCACAGGTGAAGAACTCTTGGTAATGAGACAAACTGGTTGGAATCAATTCCCTCATTCCTGTGCTAGATGGTGGAAATGCAGCGAACTCCTTCTAGGCGTCTGGGGTCTTCCTTAACCCTTTAGGAGGTTTTTACGATATATGTCCCTCTTACAGAGCAAGTAGTCGTGACGCCAGTTGCAGTTAAGCAAGGAGGACATGGAGTCCCCTTTAGTAGATGACAATGTTGGTATCCAGGTGTAGGATTGCCAGAGTGGTGTAGAGGGGCCTACAGTCTCTGAAGGTGTTGTATGCACGTGTCACGGTGCTCCAACCTGGATATCCTTGGTTCCCAAACGTGGTCGTCCGAAGCAGTTCAAAAAGGGGGTTGTGTAACTTGGGTGATGAAAAAATTTAATAAATGGAGTCCAGACTTTGTATTAACGTTGAACACAGCTTTATTTGAATAAACAGTCTAAACAGTTTCCAGGCTTTATCTTGGTCATCAGCAGGTATTGGCTTAACTTCTGGCAAGCAAACACTCTCAGCTCTGCTATATCTATACTCTCTCAGCTCTGCTATGCTGGCTGGGTTAAATAGGAACTTTACCTCTTCTGCTGGAACTTTCCTTAGGGTACTTTAGCTGTCTGTATTCTGTCTCTTACGTCAGTGTTTCCCAACCAGTGGGAGGAGAGCGGCGGCTGTCGGAGCCGGGAGGAGAGCGGCGGCTGTCGGAGCCGGGAGGAGAGCGGCGGCTGTCGGAGCGGGGAGGAGAGCGGCGGCTGTCGGAGCGGGGAGGAGAGCGGCGGCTGTCGGAGCGGGGAGGAGAGCGGCGGCTGTCGGAGCGGGGAGGAGAGCGGCGGCTGTCGGAGCGGGGAGGAGAGCGGCGGCTGTCGGAGCCGGGAGGAGAACAGCGGCAGACAGTGACGTACTAGTCATTAGAAGAGATCTTGTCAGTGGTTGTTCAGGTCCCACATCAGTAACCACAGAAGCCAGCTGGAGGTGACGGCTCTATGATATTACACACAGAAGCCAGCTGGAGGTGACGGCTCTATGATACTACACACAGAAGCCAGCTGGAGGTGACGGCTCTATGATACTACACACAGAAGCCAGCTGGAGGTGACGGCTCTATGATACTACACACAGAAGCCAGCTGGAGGTGACGGCTCTATGATACTACACACAGAAGCCAGCTGGAGGTGACGGCTCTATGATACTACACACAGAAGCCAGCTGGGGGTGACGGCTCTATGATACTACACACAAGCGGCATTCTCCTGTTCTTTGCTACGTCATGGTTTGCCCAGTCTCACCTGGGCAGTCTGCACCCTGATTCCTGATCATCAGGGGACCTCAGGGCGTCCCCTTGGTCTGGGCTAGTTGCTCCAGCTTTTCGCCAGGCTTGAGGCCCCCGTGGCGGCCGCCAAGCTGGCTAAGATCCAGGCCGCCGTTTCTTCCGCAACTTCTTCCAGGGTCCTGTCCAAGTGGGAGCTCCAGTCCCTGTTAGGGTTCCTCAACTGTGCATTTACGATCATGCCCAGGGCAGGTCTGTCACTTCCCGGCTCCTCAGTCTCCAAAAACCCCCAAAAAAACCCATCCTCGGGGGGAGGTGGACGAGGCCATCAGGGTTAGCGCGGCGGTCCAGGTGCGTAGGCAACCCGTGTTAGGCGAGCTTTCCGCAGATTGTCCGTAGCCCTAGACGGTCTCCCTTTTGGGCACTCAGCAAGCATCATCACCAAAGCAGCCATGTACCTAGGGTCCTATGGGTTCTTAGACCCGGGGAGTTCACGTGCGGCACCGTCAACCGTGCAACCCTGCTCAGGCGACATCTCGCCTGGCATTCGGTCCACCTTATACTGTCCTATCCCAGCCACCAAGTCCAATCAGGCTGGTCCTCCCACCGAGGTAGAGTTCTTCCTACGGCCAACTGTTGGTGTCCCGTCAAGGCGCTCCAAGAGCTCCTGGCCTCACTCCAGTCTCCCTGCGTTAGACGACCCGTTGCTCCCGATCAACGGTAGGCCCCCTTCTTCGGCCCATGTTGTCTCCGATATCCGCCCCCTGGCGGCTGGGTTGGGGTTCAACCCTAGCACGGCATCCGGGCACTCCCCCCACGTAGGGGCCGCTTCCGCAGCATCCAGTCATCAGGTATCGGCCACGTCATCCGCAATGGGTCGTTAGCGGTCGTCCTGCTACGCTAGGCTACATTCCCAATCCGCGAATTGAGATTGTCAGAGCCTTTCGTTCTTTGGGCTTCATGGGTTCCATGATGCTCCAATAACACATTGCACCCTACTCCATGGGTTCCTCAGCGCCAATGTGCAGCGCCATCTCCCGCACAACCCTGCTCAGGCGACATCTCACCTGGCACTCTGATCACTTCATCCTATCCATCCCATCCTCAAAGACCAGTCAGACCGGTCCTCCCACAGAGGTGGAATTTTTCCCTACGGCCACCTGCTGGTGTCCTATCAAGGTGCTCAAGGAGCTCCTGGCCTCCCTTCAACCTTCCAATCTAGACGACCCGTTGCTCCCGATCAACGGTAGGCCCCTGTCTTCAACCCTGTTCATCTCCAACATCCGTACCCTGGCCGCAGGGCTGGGTTTCAACCCTAGCACGATATCCGGGCACTCCTTCCGCGTAGGGGCCGCATCCGCAGCAGTCAGGTCACCAGGTGCCGGCGCGCGTCATCCGCAGGATGGGTCATTGGCGGTCGTCCTGCTTCACAAGGTACATTCCAAATCCACGGGCGGAGATCTCCAGAGCCTTTTGTTCTTTGGCATTATAGTTCACACTATGCTTCAATAGATGCTTCACTCCCTGCTACGTACCGGTTCTATTTTGGCCACTATTCAGGCCTTACCTCGTCACTGGCGCCGGGCACACTCCAGCCAGTTGGGTTAGGACAGTCCGTAGGCATGCCTATTCTGTTCCTCGCTTAGCTCCTCCCACAAATGTTGAAGGCTGCTTGCAGCCTGTAATTGTGGGAGGAGCGTGCTCACCCTTCATAAACCCCCTCCTACAAGCAGGAGGGCGCCCGTTGTTGCCCCTCCCTCCCATCCCCTTTTCTCATACTCTCCTCCTAGGTGGCCCACTATTCAGGCCTTACCTCGTCACTGGCGCCGGGCACACTCCAGCCAGTTGGGTTAGGACAGTCCGTAGGCATGCCTATTCTGTTCCTCGCTTAGCTCCTCCCACAAATATAAAAGAATCGGCTGTATGACCCCAGTATGAGAGGAGGAGACCACTGGCCGGTGCTCATCACCCCCATCATCCCCAGGTGAGGGGCTGGTTCAGGATCTGCCGGGAAGCAGTGAAGTAACTTGGCTCAGAGGTCGTGTTGGACTCTCCGGCTGCTGGGAAGAGATTGTGCAATCAGATTGCAGGAAGAGATTGTGATATAAAGAGAGGGCGAGTGCTCCGAGCACCCAGCGGACTGTCAACATGAGGGACTGCGCCATACCCTGCGCTCTGCTCTGTCTGCTGCACCTGGTCCTCCCCTACCCACTGTGAGTACTCCTCTGTGTTACTGGTATGACATGGCGGTTATATAGCGGTATAGGGTAGTAGTGTATATAGTGATGAGGTGTACACCTCTGTGTTACTGGTATGACATGGGGGTTATATAGTGGTATAGGGTAGTAGTGTATATAGTGATGAGGTGTACACCTCTGTGTTACTGGTATGACATGGCGGTTATATAGCGGTATAGTGTAGTAGTGTATACAGTGATGAGGTGTACTCCTCTGTGTTACTGGTATGACATGGCGGTTATATAGCGGTATAGGGTAGTAGTGTATACAGTGATGAGGTGTACATCTCTGTGTTACTGGTATGACATGGGGGTTATATAGCGGTATAGGGTAGTAGTGTATACAGTGATGAGGTGTACTCCTCTGTGTTACTGGTATGACATGGGGGTTATATAGCGGTATAGTGTAGTAGTGTATACAGTGATGAGGTGTACACCTCTGTGTTACTGGTATGACATGGCGGTTATATAGCGGTATAGTGTAGTAGTGTATATAGTGATGAGGTGTACACCTCTGTGTTACTGGTATGACATGGCGGTTATATAGCGGTATAGTGTAGTAGTGTATACAGTGATGAGGTGTACACCTCTGTGTTACTGGTATGACATGGCGGTTATATAGCGGTATAGGGTAGTAGTGTATACAGTGATGAGGTGTACATCTCTGTGTTACTGGTATGACATGGGGGTTATATAGCGGTATAGGGTAGTAGTGTATACAGTGATGAGGTGTACATCTCTGTGTTACTGGTATGACATGATGGTTATATAGCGGTATAGGGTAGTAGTAGTGTATACAGTGATGAGGTGTACACCTCTGTGTTACTGGTATAACATGGCGGTTATATAGCGGTATAGTGTAGTAGTGTATACAGTGATGAGGTGTACACCTCTGTGGTATAACTGGTTGTAATGGTTTGATGATCAGGGACGTGGTGCCCTACTAGGTGTGGGCAGATTTTATATACACAAGAACTGTTACATGGATATTACACTAGCGCAAAAAACGCAAGAAATGTGGTAAATATAATAAACCATAATCACGAAAAAAAAAAAACATAAGTCAGAAAAGGGTGAAAAACTTGTCTGTGTCCATAACAAGAGGGACAATAAAGTTATTCTGCGAGTAGTAATGGGGACCCGGTGGTCTCCTCATCCACTGAAATCATGGAGACCAGCATCTCGGAGGAGGAAGGAGCTGCTGACCGCTGCAGTCTGCGGGGGGAGGGGGACAGGACCATACAGGTACAAACACTCACCTCTCACCTGCCTCATACTGTCCCGTTCTACGCTGTGCCGCCGTGGCGTGGACTCCACGAGGCCTCTATAACTGGCACAAGACGTCTTGGCCTCCACGTCTTGATTTTCCTAATATTGTGCAGTTATACAGTACAGACCAAAAGTTTGGACGCAGCTTCTCATTCAAAGAGTTTTCTTTATTTTCATGACTATGACAATTGTAGATTCGCACTGAAGGCATCAAAACTATGAATTATCACATGTGGAATTATATACATAACAAACAAGTGTGAAACAACTGAAAATATGTCATATTCTAGGTTCTTCACAGTAGCCGCCTTTTGCTTTGATTACTGCTTTGCACACTCTTGGCATTCTCTTGAGGAGCTTCCAGAGGTAGTCACCTGAAATGGTCTTCCAACAGTCTTGAAGGAGTTCCCAGAGATGCTTAGCACTTGTTGGCCCTTTTGCCTTCACTCTGCGGTCCAGCTCACCCCAAACCATCTCGATTGGGTTCAGGTCCGGTGACTGTGGAGGCCAGGTCATCTGGCGCAGCACCCCATCACTCTCCTTCATGGTCAAATAGCCCTTACACAGCCTGGAGATGTGTTTGGGGTCATTGTCCTGTTGAAAAATAAATGATGGTCCAACTAAACGCAGACCGGATGGAATAGCATGCCGCTGCAAGATGCTGTGGTAGCCATGCTGGTTCAGTATGCCGTCAATTTTGAATAAATCCCCAACAGTGTCACCAGCAAAGCCCCCCCCCACACCATCACACCTCCTCCTCCATGCTTCACGGTGGGAACCAGGCATGTAGAGTCCATCCGGTCACCTTTTCTGCGTCGCACAAAGACACGGTGGTTGGAACCAAAGATCTCACATTTGGACTCATCAGACCAAAGCACAGATTTCCACTGGTCTAATGTCCATTCCTTGTGTTCTTTAGCCCAAACAAGTCTCTTCTGCTTGTTGCCCGTCCTTAGCAGTGGTTTCCTAGCAGATCTTCTACCATGAAGGCCTGATTCACACAGTCTCCTCCTAACAGTTGTTCTAGAGATGTGTCTGCTGCTAGAACTCTGGGTGGCATTGACCTGGTCTCTAATCTGAGCTGCTGTTACCCTGCGATTTCTGAGGCTGGTGACTCGGATGAACTTCTCCTCTGCAGCAGAGGTGACTCTTGGTCTTCCTTTCCTGGGGCGGTCCGCATGTGAGCCAGTTTCTTTGTAGCGCTTGATGGTTTTTGTGACTGCACTTGGGGACACTTTCAAAGTTTTCCCAATTTTTCGGACTGACTGACCTTCATTTCTTAAAGTAATGATGGCCACTCGTTTTCTTTACTTGGCTGCTTTTTTCTTGCCATAATACAAATTCTAACAGTCTATTCAGTAGGACTATCAGCTGTGCATCCACCTGACTTCTCCACAACGCAACTGATGGTCCCAACCCCATTTATAAGGCAAGAGATCCCACTTATTAACCCTGACCGGGCACACCTGTGAAGTGAAGACCATTTCAGGTGACTACCTCTTGGAGCTCATCAAGAGAATGCCAAGAGTGTGCAAAGCAGTAATCAAAGCAAAAGGTAGCTACTGTGAAGAACCTAGAATAGGACATATTTTCAGTTGTTTCACACTTGTTTGTTATGTATATAATTCCACATGTGATAATTCATAGTTTTGATGCCTTCAGTGTGAATCTACAATTGTCAGTCATGGAAATAAAGAAAACTCTCTGAATGAGAAGAAAGTGTGTCCAAACTTTTGGTCTGTACTGTAATTAAACACGTGCAGGAAAATATAGAAAAATGTTGATAATACGTTTACTGCGCGCAGCGGGAATCGCTGCACCAGTAGCTGACGTCCGACATCGACCGCGTCTCCACTTTCATTTTTTGGGGATTTTAGACGGGTTATACGTTTTTCAGCAATTTCTCATATTTTCCAAAAAGCCATTCTTGTAGCCACCAATGCAGTTCAGGCTCTGAGAGGCCGATATGGCAGAAACCCGCAAATCACCGCACTGTAAACACTGCGCCCCTCAATATAATCCAAAAGTTAAGTTTGAATCAATTGTTTCTGTGCGGCATGGTGAGGGTTAACAGAGGAACTGAACCTGTGATTGTGCAGGAGGTGGTGTACTGCAGTATGGGCGCACAGAGGGGCTCAGGAGGGAAGGAGCGCCAGATTCTGATAGAAGGCTCTTCAGGCACCTAGTCATATCTGCACCGCCCCCGAGGTACCAGTACAGTAAGAACTCCAGACCAGTGACCCCATTTTGGAATCTTCACCCCTCAAGGCACTTACCTAGGGGTGTAGTGAGCATTTGGTCAGACAGAAATTTCGCACAGCAGACGGTGCTAAGGGAAAATGTAATTCCTACCCACAAGTAACAGGTGCCATCACAGACACGCCGCGGGCACAGAAATGTCACCTTCTGGAGCGTGGACTCTGATGGCTCGGTTGATGGTGCCAGTCCACAGGAAACCTGTGAGAAGTGACCCCATTATACTAAGTGCCCCCCTCAGGGCGCTAATCTCGGGGTGTAAGAAGTAGTTGTTGGGGGGCGAGTTGCCATTTTCATTAGTACTATTTTGGGGTCCATGTGACGGTTTTGGAGGTGAGGTGACAAAGAATGTGACAGATGAGTCGTTACAGACGCCCCGATACCGATCCTGTATAATCAGGAATAACGGGATTTTCTGTCAGTCGGAGGAGTGCGCGGTCCTGCGGACGTATTGCAGTATATTATACCGGGCACCTATTAGACCACATCAAGAAATGGCAACCATCGGCACCTCATGGCCGCAGGCTCCCACAATGCTGCCCGTCCGACCACCACGGACATCAATTGTGGGAAGCCCCTCCTGTATATCACATACGTGACCGCCAAATGGCAGGGGATAGTCGTGGAAGCTGCGGCCTCCAGGGATCCCACAGATGATCTGAGGAGCTGGAGACATCATCAGCTTCATCTCTGTCATGTTCCTCAGTGTGGCCGGGTATTACCTGCTGAAATAGGGCACCACCACTAGGGGCAGCACTGCCATGGAGGGGGTATTTACCTTACTAGGTAAGTGTCACATCCAAATGCCAGGCGCTCCCCACAGAACACTGCCCATCACACTGCCACACTGTCTTCTTCCCATAGTGCACCCGGTGCCATCTCTTCTCCAGGTAAGTGACACAAACAGACCCGGCCGCCCACGTGATGTAATGTGATCCCTCAGACCAGACACCCGCTTCCCATAGTGCACCCGGTGCCATCTCTTCTCCAGGTAAGTGACGCACACAGACCCGGCCGCCCACGTGATGTAATGTGTTCCCTCAGACCAGACGCCTGCTTCCCATAGTGCACCCGGTGCCATCTCTTCTCCAGGTACGTGACACACAGACCCGGCCGCCCACGTGATGTAATGCGAGTCCTCAGACCAGACGCCTTCTTCCCATAGTGCACCCGGTGCCATCTCTTCTCCAGGTACGTGACACACAGACCCGGCCGCCCACGTGATGTAATGTGTTCCCTCAGACCAGACACCCGCTTCCCATAGTGCACCCGGTGCCATCTCTTCTCCAGGTACGTGACACACAGACCCGGCCGCCCACGTGATGCAATGTGATCCCTCAGACCAGACACCCGCTTCCCATAGTGCACCCGGTGCCATCTCTTCTCCAGGTACGTGACACACAGACCCGGCCGCCCACGTGATGTAATGTGAGTCCTCAGACCAGACACCCGCTTCCCATAGTGCACCCGGTGCCATCTCTTCTCCAGGTACGTGACACACAGACCCGGCCGCCCACGTGATGCAATGTGATCCCTCAGACCAGACACCCGCTTCCCATAGTGCACCCGGTGCCATCTCTTCTCCAGGTACGTGACACACAGACCCGGCCGCCCACGTGATGCAATGTGATCCCTCAGACCAGACACCCGCTTCCCATAGTGCACCCGGTGCCATCTCTTCTCCAGGTAAGTGACACACACGGACCCGGCCGCCCACGTGATGTAATGTGATCCCTCAGACCAGACACCCGCTTCCCATAGTGCACCCGGTGCCATCTCTTCTCCAGGTAAGTGACGCACACAGACCCGGCCGCCCACGTGATGTAATGTGATCCCTCAGACCAGACACCCGCTTCCCATAGTGCACCCGGTGCCATCTCTTCTCCAGGTAAGTGACGCACACAGACCCGGCCGCCCACGTGATGTAATGTGATCCCTCAGACCAGACACCCGCTTCCCATAGTGCACCCGGTGCCATCTCTTCTCCAGGTAAGTGACGCACACAGACCCGGCCGCCCACGTGATGTAATGTGTTCCCTCAGACCAGACACCCGCTTCCCATAGTGCACCCGGTGCCATCTCTTCTCCAGGTATGTGACACACAGACCCGGCCGCCCACGTGATGTAATGTGATCCCTCAGACCAGACGCCTGCTTCCCATAGTGCACCCGGTGCCATCTCTTCTCCAGGTAAGTGACACAAACAGACCCGGCCGCCCACGTGATGTAATGCGAGTCCTCAGACCAGACGCCAGCTTCCCATAGTGCACCCGGTGCCATCTCTTCTCCAGGTACGTGACACACAGACCCGGCCGCCCACGTGATGTAATGTGTTCCCTCAGACCAGACGCCTTCTTCCCATAGTGCACCCGGTGCCATCTCTTCTCCAGGTAAGTGACGCACACAGACCCGGCCGCCCACGTGATGTAATGTGATTCCTCAGACCAGAAGCCTTCTTCCCATAGTGCACCCGGTGCCATCTCTTCTCCAGGTAAGTGACGCACACAGACCCGGCCGCCCACGTGATGTAATGTGTTCCCTCAGACCAGACACCCGCTTCCCATAGTGCACCCGGTGCCATCACTTCTCCAGGTACGTGACACACAGACCCGGCCGCCCACGTGATGTAATGTGATCCCTCAGACCAGACGCCTGCTTCCCATAGTGCACCCGGTGCCATCTCTTCTCCAGGTAAGTGACACAAACAGACCCGGCCGCCCACGTGATGTAATGCGAGTCCTCAGACCAGACGCCAGCTTCCCATAGTGCACCCGGTGCCATCTCTTCCTCAGGTAAGTGACGCACACAGACCCGGCCGCCCACGTGATGTAATGTGATCCCTCAGACCAGAAACCCGCTTCCCATAGTGCACCCGGTGCCATCTCTTCTCCAGGTAAGTGACGCACACAGACCCGGCCGCCCACGTGATGTAATGTGATCCCTCAGACCAGACACCCGCTTCCCATAGTGCACCCGGTGCCATCTCTTCTCCAGGTAAGTGACGCACACAGACCCGGCCGCCCACGTGATGCAATGTGATCCCTCAGACCAGACGCCAGCTTCCCATAGTGCACCCGGTGCCATCTCTTCCTCAGGTACGTGACGCACACAGACCCGGCCGCCCACGTGATGTAATGTGATCCCTCAGACCAGAAACCCGCTTCCCATAGTGCACCCGGTGCCATCTCTTCTCCAGGTAAGTGACGCACACAGACCCGGCCGCCCACGTGATGTAATGTGATCCCTCAGACCAGAAACCCGCTTCCCATAGTGCACCCGGTGCCATCTCTTCTCCAGGTAAGTGACGCACACAGACCCGGCCGCCCACGTGATGTAATGTGATCCCTCAGACCAGGCTTCTGCCGTTGCTCCAGGTCTGAGGCTCAGGTGCCCACTGTAGGTGGTGTTCAGGGGTACTGCGCCCATTCTGTGCAGTCACCTTCACCCTCCCACCCATCAGTCAGCCCGGGCACCAGCTCACCTACCTTGGACTAGTTTGGTAGCACAGCGTGGCACAATGGCGCTCCGATCCTCGCGCCTGCATCAAGAAATGGTGACCCCAGATAATCAATGATATGCACTTCACATGTACAGGCCGAACGGTTACATACATAAACACACGTGACACGTACATACATTAGAACACACAGTACACACACATTAGTACATACAGTACACATGTACATACATTAGTACATACAGTACACACAGCACACATGTACACACACTAGTACATACAGCACACACACATGTACACACACTAGTACATACAGCACACACACATGTACACACACTAGTACATACAGCACACACACATGTACACACACTAGTACATACAGCACACACACATGTACACACACTAGTACATACAGCACACACACATGTACACACTAGTACATACAGCACACACACATGTACACACACTAGTACATACAGTACACACACTAGTACATACAGTACACACACTAGTACATACAGTACACACACATGTACACACACTAGTACACACACACATATTAGTACACACACATGTACCTCTGCTGGACCCCTCATTGGGGGGGGAGCCTCTGTTGAGCGGGAGACATGAGGTCACGTGAGACCCTGGAGCTCCCGCCCTTTATCTTCTGCCGCCATCAGCTGGTGAGAGCGGGACACGTGTAATGCTCCCACTCCGCCGCCAGATGGCGGCCACATGCAGAGTCCTGTCTCTCCTATGGCAGAGCATCCACCTGCGTCTCCTCTATTACAGGATAAAGGGGAAACACGATGACACCGGTACAAACCTGCACTCCGCCCCTGACCCCGCCTACAGCCTGCCAGGTACACAGCCCCGCCCCCTGCTGATGACATCACTGAGAGAATGACATGAGATCCACTATAACTGCTGACCGCCTGCCTGTATGTTATGTGTGAGGTAGTCATAGCCCCGCCCCCTGCTGATGACATCACTGAGAGAATGACGTGAGATCCACTATTACTGCTGACCGCCTGCCTGTATGTTATGTGTGAGGTAGTCACAGCCCCGCCCCCTGCTGATGACATCACTGAGAGAATGACGTGAGATCCACTATTACTGCTGACCACCTGCCTGTGTGTGTGAGGTTGTCACAGCCCCGCCCCCTGCTGATGACATCACTGAGAGAATGACGTGAGATCCACTATAACTGCTGACCACCTGCCTGTATGTTATGTGTGAGGTAGTCACAGCCCCGCCCCCTGCTGATGACATCACTGAGAGAATGACGTGAGATCCACTATTACTGCTGACCACCTGCCTGTATGTTATGTGTGAGGTAGTCACAGCCCCGCCCCCTGCTGATGACATCACTGAGAGAATGACGTGAGATCCACTATTACTGCTGACCACCTGCCTGTATGTTATGTGTGAGGTTGTCACAGCCCCGCCCCCTGCTGATGACATCACTGAGAGAATGACGTGATAGCCACTATTACTGCTGACCACCTGCCTGTATGTTATGTGTGAGGTAGTCACAGCCCCGCCCCCTGCTGATGACATCACTGAGAGAATGACGTGAGATCCACTATTACTGCTGACCACCTGCCTGTATGTTATGTGTGAGGTTGTCACAGCCCCGCCCCCTGCTGATGACATCACTGAGAGAATGACATGAGATCCACTATTACTGCTGACCACCTGCCTGTATGTTATGTGTGAGGTAGTCACAGCCCCGCCCCCTGCTGATGACATCACTGAGAGAATGACGTGATAGCCACTATTACTGCTGACCACCTGCCTGTATGTTATGTGTGAGGTAGTCACAGCCCTGCCCCCTGCTGATGACATCACTGAGAGAATGACGTGATAGCCACTATTACTGCTGACCACCTGCCTGTATGTTATGTGTGAGGTTGTCACAGCCCCGCCCCCTGCTGATGACATCACTGAGAGAAGGACGTGAGATCCACTATTACTGCTGACCACCTGCCTGTATGTTATGTGTGAGGTTGTCACAGCCCCGCCCCCTGCTGATGACATCACTGAGAGAATGACGTGATAGCCACTATTACTGCTGACCACCTGCCTGTATGTTATGTGTGAGGTTGTCACAGCCCCGCCCCCTGCTGATGACATCACTGAGAGAATGACGTGAGATCCACTATAACTGCTGACCACCTGCCTGTATGTTATGTGTGAGGTTGTCACAGCCCCGCCCCCTGCTGATGACATCACTGAGAGAATGACGTGAGATCCACTATTACTGCTGACCACCTGCCTGTATGTTATGTGTGAGGTTGTCACAGCCCCGCCCCCTGCTGATGACATCACTGAGAGAATGACGTGAGAACCACTATAACTGCTGACCACCTGCCTGTATGTTATGTGTGAGGTTGTCACAGCCCCGCCCCCTGCTGATGACATCACTGAGAGAATGACGTGAGATCCACTATTACTGCTGACCACCTGCCTGTATGTTATGTGTGAGGTAGTCACAGCCCCCGCCCCCTGCTGATGACATCACTGAGAGAATGACGTGAGATCCACTATTACTGCTGACCACCTGCCTGTATGTTATGTGTGAGGTAGTCACAGCCCCGCCCCCTGCTGATGACATCACTGAGAGAATGACGTGAGATCCACTATTACTGCTGACCACCTGCCTGTATGTTATGTGTGAGGTTGTCACAGCCCCGCCCCCTGCTGATGACATCATTGAGTGAATGACGTGAGATCCACTATTACTGCTGACCACCTGCCTGTATGTTATGTGTGAGGTAGTCACAGCCCCGCCCCCTGCTGATGACATCACTGAGTGAATGACGTGATAGCCACTATTACTGCTGACCACCTGCCTGTATGTTATGTGTGAGGTAGTCATAGCCCCGCCCCATGCTGATGACATCACTGAGTGAATGACGTGATAGCCACTATTACTGCTGACCACCTGCCTGTATGTTATGTGTGAGGTTGTCACAGCCCCGCCCCCTGCTGATGACATCACTGAGAGAATGACGTGAGATCCACTATTACTGCTGACCACCTGCCTGTATGTTATGTGTGAGGTAGTCACAGCCCCGCCCCCGGCTGATGACATCACTGAGAGAATGACGTGAGATCCACTATTACTGCTGACCACCTGCCTGTATGTTATGTGTGAGGTAGTCACAGCCCCGCCCCCTGCTGATGACATCACTGAGTGAATGACGTGAGATCCACTATTACTGCTGACCACCTGCCTGTATGTTATGTGTGAGGTAGTCACAGCCCCGCCCCCTGCTGATGACATCACTGAGAGAATGACGTGAGATCCACTATTACTGCTGACCACCTGCCTGTATGTTATGTGTGAGGTAGTCACAGCCCCGCCCCTGCTGATGACATCACTGAGAGAAGGACGTGAGATCCTCTATTACTGCTGACCACCTGCTTGTATGTTATGTGTGAGGTAGTCACAGCCCCGCCCCCTGCTGATGACATCACTGAGAGAATGACGTGAGATCCACTATTACTGCTGACCACCTGCCTGTATGTTATGTGTGAGGTTGTCACAGCCCCGCCCCCTGCTGATGACATCACTGAGAGAATGACGTGAGATCCACTATTACTGCTGACCGCCTGCCTGTATGTTATGTGTGAGGTAGTCACAGCCCCGCCCCCTGCTGATGACATCACTGAGAGAATGACGTGATAGCCACTATTACTGCTGACCACCTGCCTGTATGTTATGTGTGAGGTAGTCACAGCCCCGCCCCCTGCTGATGACATCACTGAGAGAATAACATGAGATCCACTATTACTGCTGACCACCTGCCTGTATGTTATGTGTGAGGTAGTCACAGCCCCGCCCCCTGCTGATGACATCACTGAGAGAATGACGTGAGAATCCACTATTACTGCTGACCACCTGCCTGTATGTTATGTGAGAGGTAGTCACAGCCCCGCCCCCTGCTGATGACATCACTGAGAGAATGACGTGAGATCCACTATTACTGCTGACCACCTGCCTGTATGTTATGTGTGAGGTTGTCACAGCCCCGCCCCCTGCTGATGACATCACTGAGAGAATGACGTGAGATCCACTATTACTGCTGACCACCTGCCTGTATGTTATGTGTGAGGTAGTCACAGCCCCGCCCCCTGCTGATGACATCACTGAGTGAATGACGTGAGATCCACTATTACTGCTGACCACCTGCCTGTACGTTATGTGTGAGGTAGTCACTGCCCCGCCCCCTGCTGATGACATCACTGAGAGAATGACGTGATAGCCACTATTACTGCTGACCACCTGCCTGTATGTTATGTGTGAGGTAGTCACAGCCCCGCCCCCTGCTGATGACATCACTGAGAGAATGACGTGATAGCCACTATTACTGCTGACCACCTGCCTGTATGTTATGTGTGAGGTAGTCACAGCCCCGCCCCCTGCTGATGACATCACTGGTTGTCATGGTGCTGTCTCCTCAGGGACGGAGGACCGCTGCTCGGATGAAGGGTTTGGCGCCATCACTCTGGATGATAAAGGAGTCATGCATTACTTCAGAGGTAAGTCAGTGCCCGGACCGACCGCCATCCTCAGCGGAAACCCCCCATAATGAAGCAGATGGTATGACCACAGCGGGGCCCGGTCCTAGGAGGTGCCGTTAAAGGGGTCCTCTGACTTTAGCCGCACGCGCCCGGCTACGTTCCTCCTCGCTGTGGGCGGAGCTCCGGCTCAAAGTCCTACAGTGAGTCTCCTCCCTTCTCTCAGGCAGCACGGCCACCTCTCTTCCCCAGCCTCTGGCTGCTCTGCAGGGAGCATTGGCGTCAGAGCAGTCAGGATCCCGCTTAGTTTAGTCCCTGCCTTTAGCTGAGGCGGTACTGGTTCTGGTCATTTCTGTGTACCACTCCTCTGCGCGCCACCACTATGCACACACCCCTCCTCTGCGCGCCACCACTCTGAGCACACACACCGCTCCTCTGCGCGCCACCACTCTGAGCACACACCGCTCCTCTGCGCGCCACCACTCTGAGCACACACATCACTCCTCTGAGCACACACCACTCCTCTGCGCGCCACCACTATGCACACACCCCTCCTCTGCGCGCCACCACTCTGAGCATACACCCCTCCTCTGTGCACACAACTCTGCACACACACCGCTCCTCTGAGCACACCACTCTGAGCACACACACTGCTCCTCTGCGCGCCACCACTCTGAGCACACACACCGCTCCTCTGCGCGCCACCACTCTGAGCACACACCGCTCCTCTGCGCGCCACCACTCTGAGCACACACCGCTCCTCTGCGCCACACTCTGAGCACACACACCGCTCCTCTGCGCGCCACCACTCTGAGCACACACACCGCTCCTCTGCGCGCCACCACTCTGAGCACACACCGCTCCTCTGCGCGCCACCACTCTGAGCACACACCGCTCCTCTGCGCGCCACCACTCTGAGCACACACACCGCTCCTCTGCGCGCCACCACTCTGAGCACACACACCGCTCCTCTGCGCGCCACCACTATGAGCACACACCGCTCCTCTGCGCGCCACCACCGCTCCTGAGCACCCCTGAGCACACCGCTCCTCTGCGCGCCACCACTCTGAGCACACACCGCTCCTCTGTGCACACAACTCTGCACACACACCGCTCCTCTGAGCACACACCGCTCCTCTGTGCACACCACTCTGAGCACACACATCGCTTCTCTGTGCGCCACCACTCTGAGCACACACCGCTCCTCTGAGCACACACACCGCTCCTCTGCGCGCCACCACTCTGAGCACACAACCGCTCCTCTGAGCACACACCGCTCCTCTGCGCGCCACCACTCTGAGCACACACCGCTCCTCTGCGCGCCACCACTCTGAGCACACACACCGCTCCTCTGCGCGCCACCACTCTGAGCACACACCGCTCCTCTGCGCGCCACCACTCTGAGCACACACCGCTCCTCTGCGCGCCACCACTCTGAGCACACACCGCTCCTCTGCGCGCCACCACTCTGAGCACACACCGCTCCTCTGCGCGCCACCACTCTGAGCACACACCGCTCCTCTGTGCACACAACTCTGCACACACACCGCTCCTCTGAGCACACACCGCTCCTCTGTGCGCCACCACTCTGAGCACACACCGCTCCTCTGAGCACACACACCGCTCCTCTGCGCGCTCCACTCTGAGCACACACACCCCTCCTCTGCGCGCCACCACTCTGAGCACACGCCGCTCCTCTGTGCGCCACCACTCTGAGCACACACACCACTCCTCTGTGCACTCCACTCTGAGCACACACCGCTCCTCTGAGCACACCACTCTGAGCACACACACCGCTCCTCTGCGCACACCACTCTGAGCACACACCGCTCCTCTGCTCTCCACCACTCTGAGCACACACACCGCTCCTCTGCGCGCCACCACTCTGAGCACACACACCCCTCCTCTGCGCGCTACCGCTCTGCACACACACTGCTCCTCTGTGCACACCACTCTGAGCACACACACCCCTCCTCTGCGCGCTACCGCTCTGCACACACACTGCTCCTCTGCCTGCTACCGCTCTTCACACACACTGCTCCTCTGCCCGCTACCGCTCTGCACACACACTGCTTCTCTGCCTGCTACCGCTCTTCACACACACTGCTCCTCTGCCTGCTACCGCTCTGCACACACACTGCTCCTCTGCCCGCTACCGCTCTGCACACACACTGCTCCTCTGCCCGCTACCGCTCTTCACACACACTGCTCCTCTGCCCGCTACCGCTCTTCACACACACTGCTCCTCTGCCAGCTACCGCTCTGCACACACACTGCTCCTCTGCCCTCTACCGCTCTGCACACACACTGCTCCTCTGCCCCCTACCGCTCTGCACACACACTGCTCCTCTGCCCGCTTTTGCTCTGCACACACACTGCTCCTCTGCCTGCTACCACTCTGCACACACACTGCTCCTCTGCCCGCTACCGCTCTTCACACACACTGCTCCTCTGCCAGCTACCGCTCTTCACACACACTGCTCCTCTGCCCGCTACCGCTCTGCACACACACTGCTCCTCTGCCTGCTACCGCTCTTCACACACACTGCTCCTCTGCCCGCTACCGCTCTGCACACACTCTGCTCCTCTGCCCGCTACCGCTCTGCACACACACTGCTCCTCTGCCCGCTATCGCTCTACACACACACTGCTCCTCTGCCCGCTACTGCTCTTCACACACTGCTCCTCTGCCTGCTACCGCTCTGCACACACACTGCTCCTCTGCCCGCTACCGCTCTGCACACACACTGCTCCTCTGCCCGCTACCGCTCTTCACACACACTGCTCCTCTGCCAGCTACCGCTCTGCACACACACTGCTCCTCTGCCCGCTACCGCTCTGCACACACACTGCTCCTCTGCCCGCTACCGCTCTTCACACACTGCTCCTCTGCCCGCTACCGCTCTTCACACACACTGCTCCTCTGCCCGCTACCGCTCTTCACACACACTGCTCCTCTGCCTGCTACTGCTCTTCACACACACTGCTCCTCTGCCCGCTACCACTCTTCACACACACTGCTCCTCTGCCCGCTACCGCTCTTCACACACACTGCTCCTCTGCCCGCTACCGCTCTGCACACACAGTGCTCCTCTGCCGCTACCGTCTCTGCACACACACTGCTCCTCTGCCCGCTACCGCTCTGCACACACACTGCTCCTCTGCCCGCTACCCCGCTCTGCACACACACTGCTCCTCTGCCCGCTACTGCTCTTCACACACACTGCCTCCTCTGCCCGCTACCGCTTTTCACACACACTGCTCCTCTGCCGCTACCGCTCTGCACACACTGCTCCTCTGCCCGCTACCGCTCTGCACACACACTGCTCCTCTGTGCGCTACCGCTCTTCACACACACACTGCTCCTCTGCCCGCTACCGCTCTGCACACACACTGCTCCTCTGCCCGCTACCGCTCTTCACACACACTGCTCCTCTGCCCGCTACCGCTCTTCACACACACTGCTCCTCTGCCCGCTACCGCTCTTCACACACACTGCTCCTCTGCCCGCTACCGCTCTTCACACACACTGCTCCTCTGCCCGCTACCGCTCTTCACACACACTACTCCTCTGCCCGCTACCGCTCTTCACACACACTGCTCCTCCGCCCGCTACCGCTCTTCACACACACTGTTCCTCTGCCTGCTACCGCTCTGCACACACACTGCTCCTCTGCCTGCTACTGCTCTTCACACACACTGCTCCTCTGCCCGCTACCGCTCTTCACACACACTGCTCCTCCGCCCGCTACCGCTCTTCACACACACTGTTCCTCTGCCTGCTACCGCTCTGCACACACACTGCTCCTCTGCCCGCTACCGCTCTTCACACACACTGCTCCTCTGCCCGCTACCGCTCTGCACACACACTGCTCCTCTGCCCCGCTACCGCTCTGCACACACATTGCCCCTCTGCCTGCTACCGCTCTTCACACACACTGCTCCTCTGCCCGCTACCGCTCTGCACACACACTGCTCCTCTGCCCGCTACCGCTCTTCACACACACTGCTCCTCTGCCTGCTACCGCTCTTCACACACACTGTTCCTCTGCCTGCTACCGCTCTGCACACACACTGCTCCTCTGCCCGCTACCGCTCTTCACACACACTGCTCCTCTGCGCGCTACCGCTCTGCACACACACTGCTCCTCTGCCTGCTACCGCTCTTCACACACACTGCTCCTCTGCCCGCTACCGCTCTTCACACACACTGCTCCTCTGCCCGCTACCGCTCTGCACACACACTGCTCCTCTGCCCGCTACCGCTCTTCACACACACTGCTCCTCTGCCTGCTACCGCTCTTCACACACACTGCTCCTCTGCCTGCTACCGCTCTGCACACACACTGCTCCTCTGCCTGCTACCGCTCTTCACACACACTGCTCCTCTGCCCGCTACCGCTCTTCACACACACTGCTCCTCTGCCCGCTACCGCTCTTTCACACACACTGCTCCTCTGCCTGCTAACCGCTCTTCACACACACTGCTCCTCTGCCTGCTACCGCTCTTCACACACACTGCTCCTCTGCCCGCTACCGCTCTGCACACACACTGCTCCTCTGCCTGCTACCGCTCTTCACACACACTGCTCCTCTGCCTGCTACCGCTCTTCACACACACTGCTCCTCTGCCTGCTACTGCTCTTCACACACACTGCTCCTCTGCCTGCTACCGCTCTGCACACACACTGCTCCTCTGCCTGCTACCGCTCTGCACACACACTGCTCCTCTGCCTGCTACCGCTCTGCACACACACTGCTCCTCTGCCTGCTACCG
>NC_058082.1:3482371-3533162 GCF_014858855.1 Bufo gargarizans
AATGCTCTCAGAGAGGAGTCCATAATAGCTTGGACCTTGGTAAAGTCCATCTGAAAAGCTTTTGGGGTAAGAATATTCCCAAGAAATGGCACCTCTTGAACCCCGAAAACACATTCTTCCAGTTTTACATACAGGGTATCACAAAGTATCGGTAAGACCGTTCTGATATGTCCAGGGAATAAATCAATATATCATCAAGATATACAAGAAATCTGCTGAACATTCCCTGAAAATACCGTTCACCAGATTCTGGAAGACAGAGGAGCATTGCTTAACCCAAATGACATGACCAGGTGCTCACAAGGACCCCCTGGGCTACTAAACGCGGTCCCCCTGAGGTCACCACTGAGCCCAGAATCGGGTTCAACAAGTCCAGGATTAGTGGTAAAGGGCGCGGATTCTTCACTGTAATTTCCCTCAGCTCCTATGATCTATGCATGGTCTGAGTCCCCGTTGGAGATCTACAAGACCGAACAGGACCCTTCTGTAAACAATCCTGGATAGAATCACTCAGGGCTCGTCATCCAGGTCCAGAGATTATAGATCCCCACTTTAGGAGATTTTACACCAGGCAATAAATCACTGGTGCAATCATACAGTCTGAGCGGCCGAGGAGAATCCGTACTGGTGTTAGATAGAAGACCTATTCGGGAACCTGCCCCATCTCCACATTCAGACCAGCAGTGCACGTAGGTATGGGAACATTTGGGCCCCATTTCTCCAACTCACCACAGTTCCAGTTAATAACTGGATTATGCTGGAGCCATGACGGACCCAGGATAACATCAGCATCGTGTTCTCCATTAGGCCAAGAATTAGGCTTCAGTTATTTGATCAGTTAGGCCTCATGCACACGGCCGTTGCGTGGCCGTTCCATGCATTTAGGACCGCAATTTGCAGTCCCTAATGCACAGGTAACATCCGTGCGGCAGCCGGAATGGATCGAGACCCATTCAACTTAAATGGGTCCGTGATCCATCCGCACCGTAAAAAATAGAACTTCCGATCCGTGCTTCTGTTCTGCACCGCAACGCATCTCCTGGATTGCGGACCCAACGGCCGTGTGCATGAGCCCTTACTGTGACAGGTGAACTCAGCCTTATACATAGCGAAGAGCAGGGCTCCAACCAACACCGAACACTGGGGTGCAATCTTCATGTCTTGTCCACCCCGGGGACAATAATGGGAGAGCCAAGGACACAGCAAAAAACAAATCCACTAAATTATCTGCAGAACCAGGGTCTACAGAAGCATCTCCTGATTGTTTGCAGGACTTCTAGGTGGAGATTCTGGGAAATACCTGTTGGCCTAAACGCCTTTCCAGCAAGCCACACTGGTTGGCAGCCTTTTTGGACCAGTCTGGAGCAGATGATCAGCAGCGCCCTATAAGAAACAATCTCCTTTTCCTTCCAAAACTGCCTCTGTCCTGAGAAGGTGAAGTCGCACCCACCTCTAGAGGTTCATCAGTGGAAGCTTGGAGGAGCTGGATGACAAATCTGGACTGGAAGCAGGAACCGGTGTGGAGGAACATTCCCTAAATTGTCAGTCCAATCCTACCGCTAACATCATAGTATCCTCAAGAGAGTCAACTCATTACCAGGTCCTTAAAGGGCTGTCTCACTTCAGTAAGTGGCATTTATCATGTAGAGGAAGTGAATAGAAGCCACTTACTAATATATTTTTATTCTCCATATTGCCTACTCTGCTGGCTGGAGTCATTTTTTCCATCACATTATACACTGCTTGTTTCCATGGTTACAGACCACCCTGCAATCCATTAGTGGTGGTCGTGCTTTCACACTATAGGAAAAAGCAGGGTGGTCTGTAACCATGGAAACAAGCAGTGTATAATGTGATGGAAAAAATGAATCCAGCCAGCAAAGGAAGCAATATGGAGAATAACAATATATTAGTAAGTGGCTTCTATTCACTTCCTCTACATGATAAATGCCACTTACTGAAGTGAGAGGACCCCTTTAATTGTGTCAGACAAACCCTGACAAAGCTGACCTCTCAGGGCCGGGTCATTCCATGTGGAGGCGACACCTTTTCTGTCCACACAATAGTCCTGGAGAGATCTGGATTCTGCAGACGCCACTCGGTCGGGTTGGTCATACAGAACACCAAGAGCAGAGAAAACCATTTCAGCAGATGACGGCTCAGGAGAGTCAGGAGGAAGAGGAGGCCCATTCCTGGGGATCTCCAGGGCAGAGATAATGTCCCCTACTTTCTGAGTGAGGTCTAAGGAGAAAATATCATCCATAGCTTTCCTTAAACAACACGGAGGCTTCCAATCACCTGGAAAGCGATCAGACCACTTTACTTGGGGAGCTGTGATGGACCTGTCACAGTCTCCTGGTGTTAAACCCTTTCTGCAAGCCCCTGGATCAGTTGAGAAGACCATGCATTTGGTAAGGTCCACATTGGATCCATGCCACAATGGAAAACACTGAAAGGTTTTGGTAAGGCCTGTGATTTTATCCAGGTAGGAATGGTGGAGCCCTGAACTCGCCTGCACCACTGTCCCTACCTAATTGCATGATCCATCCCAAGCGGAGGCCCCCAGCTGGGTGGCGGTCCCTTCCTGACTAGGTGCTGAGGCAAATGACCGGCAAACCCAGGAATGGATCAGAATCCAGAAGCAGAGTCGAAATCAGGCCAGAATCCAAACCAGAGCAATTCATCAGAACCAAGACAAGATACGATCACAGAACGGGGTGAGAACCAGCGGATCATAAATGGCTGCAGCGAGGTCGGGATCAATCCAAACATCAAAGAACCGGAGATCCAAACAGAAGTCCAATACAAGAGGCCACAGAACCAATCACAGGCACCTGGGGTCAGCATGTGACACTGGAACCGCACCTGATTGGTCCAACGCCTTTGCTCCCTGATAGGACGAGCAGCTCCCATATAAGTCAGGTTTGGTGCCATGGAAACGGCACATTGCCGACAGCGCCGCCATGGAGTGACAGGAGTTGCAACTGGAGCACTGCCAGGTGCGTTCATAATAAAGGGGTGTGACCTCTGCGACATCACAGACTGAACAGTATAGGACTCCTAGACACCAGGGACAATACAGTGTAATAAGGGGGTGTGACCTCTCTGACATGAGACTGAACAGTATAGGACTCCTAGACACCAGGGACAATACAGTGTAATAAGGGATGTCACCTCTTTCCTTTCTTCAGGTGGCCATGTATATATCTACAGCGCTCAGGAGGAGCCTCCGATAAAGCAGCGTCAATGGGCCGCCCTCGGGAGCTGCACGGCCACTGTCCGGTGGCTGGGAAGATATTACTGCTTTAATGACATCTACTTTACTAGATTTGATCCAGTGAGCGGCCAGGTTCTGTCCCCACGACCACTGGACGCCAGAGATTACTTTGTCCGGTGTCCCGATAGAGGTGAGTTCCAGGAATTGAGGTGGAGGAACATTTGCATCTAGTTATTGAGCAGAGAGACCACATTGGTCATGTTAGCCATCATGTTGGTGTCTTCATGTGAGGGACCTCCTCAGTCTTGTAGCCACGGTCTAGAGTAAGAACCATTGGATTTCCACTGTTAGCATTGACATTTTGCGGGTTCAGATCTGCATTTTTTCAGTTTCCAAAAATGTTCTCAATCCATACAGTAAATAGATTGTGATGATTAAGATGACATCTGCGGTGGCCCACCATTACTACTGTGAAATCAAATGGAACAGTCGGTTGCATATAGATAAATCTAGGTCCACAGCCACCTCTGCACATTAGGGACGTAGTGGAGCACCCTGCACTTCATGGCCACTTAAATATTAAGGTAGATGCACGACTATAGCACGTGCTCAACCGCAGTATCCATACACTAGTCCATCCCAGTCGAGGCCTCTCTCTCCTGGTGAGCAGGGCCTGCTCTTCAGGCTTTACTAGATAGTGAGGGAGAGAAGAGGATGGTGTGTGGAGGGACCCTCACGAGTAGGTAGACCCAATCCCCAGGCTGTCATAATTCCGTTCCTCAGTTAGCAGGGCCTTCTTTTCTGGCTTTTCAGGTGTGGAGACTCTTTCTCCAGCTGGGCTGTCTTAGATCCAGAGAAAGCAGATGATGGGGGTGTTTTCTTAGATCTGGAAGGGGCAGAGGATGGAGTGTAGAGAACCTCGGCCTGATCCTCAGACTGTCGTAATTCCATCCCCCAGTTAGCAGGGCCTGCTCCTCAGGCTTTCCTAGTTGTGGAGAGAGCAGAGGATGCGTGTGGAGGCCCTCCAGAAGGTAGACCTGATCTCCAGAATGTCAAAATACCGCAGGACCTGCTCTCCTAGATCTAAAGGGAGAAGATGACCTCTCTTTGGGAGGATGAACCCAAGAGCCCCACAGTAAAGCTAGACGATGCTACCATATTGTTCTGCACTATGGTTTACATGTCCTGGTAGACCACATGTTATAGAAGCACCCAGGTAGATGTCCCTTTAATAGAGATGGATCAGTCAGACTTCTAGAACATCAAGTCAAGCGCTGCCAATCCCCATCATCTATATATTATTCAGAAATGAGGATGATTAGTGCCACTTTATTGTAACGTGACCAACGTGATTCCATGTTTTTGCACCCAGGACATGGACACGCTGCCCGGCAGAATGCCACCCTTATGTCCATCAAGGACCGCTGCAGCAAAAGATCTTTTGAGGCTTTCAGCTCTGATGACAAGTCCTGGACCTACGCATACCGAGGTAATCTAATGGGAAGGGGATGATTGAGCCTATGAAGTGACCCACATAGGCGATGCTATGGTTGTGGGTCTGTGAGGATGGACATTGGCGCTCAGGACTGTCATCACCTCCGCCATTGATAGTCTTGCTTTATTCCAGGGGGCTGGTTCTTCCGGCTGGACGCCAGTAAGGATGGGTGGCATGCCTGGCCTCTCAGTCACACCTGGAAAAACCTGCAGGGTACGGTGGACGCCGTTTTCAACCACGAGAACCGAATGTACTTTATTCAGGTATGTTGGCACTGCTTGTGGGGGTGATGGAGCGGAGTACATCCTCAGCAGACCACGGGCAGCATTAGATGCAGGATAGATAAGAGGTCACCAGAAAAGGAGCCGTTGTGGCCAGAACTGAGGTCAGCCCTTGGCTCATCTAGGAGACCACCCTAGGTCTTTGGATAGGGCCATCCATGACAGATTGTTCTGAACCCCACAACGTGTATTAGCTGAAAGGTGGTGGACAGGCGGTGCTCGGCATCCGCCAATAATAATCAATAATGAGCCTTATTGATTAACCCCTTCACGTCATGCGCCATACATGTACAGCGCAACTGAAACCTGGTCACTGCGCGTAATCGCTGGGCAGAGCAGCCATCGTACCTAAGGAACCCGGGATGTTTTATTGCCCCCCTGCAGCCTCAATCGCCGTAATTGGCCGGTCTGCACTGACCGCAGCTCCTGCATGGTGTAAACCAGTAATGGGGGGGGACGCATCAGACGGCGGTGATTGGCGCTGAACCAGTCACCCATAGGTCAGGCAGGGGACCTCAGTGTTTGGTACAATGTCCCAGCCTATGGCAGCGCTATAGCAGCAGAGGGGGCGGAAGGCATCCATTCCAGCCAGTGACTGCCTGCAGAGAGGTTCTGTGCTGCTGGTTGGCTTGCTGGGACTTGTAGTGCACCTCCACATTTATACTCAGTGCTTCTCCTGTGAAAGAAGAACCGCTGCAGTGATCCCTTCTTTCTCATCCCCATCCCCCTCCACCTTGTGACTTTTTTGGATTTTTCCTATTTTTCTGTGACCGCTGAGCGCTAATCAGAGAGTGTGTCAATGATCAGGGGGATCGGCAGTGACAGACTTCTCATCACACGGGGGTCGGCAGTGACAGACTTCTCATCACACGGGGGATCGGCAGTGACAGACTTCTCATCACACGGGGGGTCGCAGTGACAGTCTTCTCATCACACGGGGGGTCGGCAGTGACAGACTTCTCATCACACGGAGGGGCGGCAGTGACAGACTTCTCATCACACGGGGGGTCGGCAGTGACAGACTTCTCATCACACTGGGGGGTCGGCAGTGACAGACTTCTCATCACACGGAGGGGCGGCAGTGACAGACTTCTCATCACACTGGGGGTCGGCAGTGACAGACTTCTCATCACACGGGGTCGGCAGTGACAGACTTCTCATCACACTGGGGGTCGGCAGTGACAGACTTCTCATCACACGGAGGGGCGGCAGTGACAGACTTCTCATCACACAGGGGGGTCGGCAGTGACAGACTTCTCATCACACGGAGGGGCGGCAGTGACAGACTTCTCATCACACGGGGGGGCGGCAGTGACAGACTTCTCATCACACAGGGGGTCGGCAGTGAGAGACTTCTCATCACACGGGGGGTCGCAGTGACAGACTTCTCATCACACGGAGGGTCGGCAGTGACAGACTTCTCATCACACGGGGGGTCGGCAGTGACAGACTTCTCATCACACGGGGGGTCGGCAGTGACAGACTTCTCATCACACGGAGGGGTCGGCAGTGACAGACTTCTCATCACACGGGGTCGCAAGTGACAGACTTTCTCATCAACACGTTGGGGTCGGCAGTGACAGACTTCCTCATCACACGGGGGTCGGCAGTGACAGATTTCTCATCACACGGGGGGTCGGCAGTGACAGACTTCTCCATCACACTGGGGGTCGCAGTGACAGACTTCTCATCACACGGGGGGTCGGCAGTGACAGACTTCTCATCACACGGGGGGTCGCAGTGACAGACTTCTCATCACACGGGGGTCGGCAGTGACAGACTTCTCATCACACGGAGGGTCGGCAGTGACAGACTTCTCATCACACGGGGGGTCGGCAGTGACAGACTTCTCATCCACACGGGGGGTCGGCAGTGACAGACTTCCTCATCACAACGGGGGGGTCGGCAGTGACAGACTTCTCATCACACGGGGGGTCCGGCAGGGACAGACTCTCAGCACACGGGGGTCGCAAGTGAAGACTCTTCATCACACTGGGGGGTCGGCAGTGACAGACTCTCATCACACGGGGGGCGGCAGTGACAGACTTCTCACCACACGGGGGGTCGGTAGTGACAGACTTCTATCACCACAGGGGGTCGTCAGTGACAGAACTTCTCATCACACCGGGGGGTCGGCAGTGACAGGACTTCTCATCACACTGGGGTCGGCAGTGACAGACCTTCTCATCACACGGGTGTCGGCAGTGACAGACTTCTCATCACACTAGGGGGTCGGCAGTGACAGACTTCTCATCACACGGGGGTCGGCAGTGACAGACTTCTCATCACACAGGTGGGTCGGCAGTGACAGACTTCTCATCACCCGGGGGGGGTCCGGGCAGTGACAGACTTCTCATCACACGGGGGGTCGGCAGTGACAGACTTCTCATCACAGGGGGTCGGCAGTGACAGACTTCTCATCACACGGGGGGTCGGCAGTGACAGACTTCTCATCACACGGGGGTCGGCAGTGACAGACTTCTCATCACACGGGGGGTCGGCAGTGACAGACTTCTCATCACACGGGGTGTCGGCAGTGACAGACTTCTCATCACACGGGGGGTCGGCAGTGACAGACTTCTCATCACACGGGGGGTCGGCAGTGACAGACTTCTCACACAGCGGGGGGTCGGCAGTGACAGACTTCTCATCACACGGGTGTCGGCAGTGACAGACTTCTCATCACACGGGGGGTCGGCAGTGACAGACTTCTCATCACACGGGGGGTCGGCAGTGACAGACTTCTCATCACACGGGGGGTCGGCAGTGACAGACTTCTCATCACACAGGGGGTCGGCAGTGACAGACTTCTCATCACACGGGGGGTCGGCAGTGACAGACTTCTCATCACACGGGGGGGGTCGCAGTGACAGACTTCTCATCACACGGGGGGTCGCAGTGACAGACTTCTCATCACACGGGGGGTCCGCAGTGACAGACTTCTCATCACACGGGGGGTCGGCAGTGACAGACTTCTCATCACACAGGGGGTCGGCAGTGACAGACTTCTCATCACACGGGGGTCGGCAGTGACAGACTTCTCATCACACGGGGGGTCGGCAGTGACAGACTTCTCATCACACGGGGGTCGGCAGTGACAGACTTCTCATCACACGGAGGGCGGCAGTGACAGACTTCTCATCACACGGGGGGTCGGCAGTGACAGACTTCTCATCACACGGGGGGTCGGCAGTGACAGACTTCTCATCACACGGGGGTCGCAGTGACAGACTTCTCATCACACGGGGGGTCGGCAGTGACAGTACTTCTCATCACACGGGGGGTCGCAGTGACAGACTTCTCATCACACGGGGGTCGGCAGTGACAGACTTCTCATCACACGGGGGTCGGCAGTGACAGACTTCTCATCACACGGGGGGTCGGCAGTGACAGACTTCTCATCACACTGGGGGTCGGCAGTGACAGACTTCTCATCACACGGGGGGTCGGCAGTGACAGACTTCTCATCACACAGGGGGTCGGCAGTGACAGACTTCTCATCACACGGGGGGTCGGCAGTGACAGACTTCTCATCACACGGGGGGTCAGCAGTGACAGACTTCTCATCACACGGGGGGTCGCAGTGACAGACTTCTCATCACACGGGGGGTCGGCAGTGACAGACTTCTCATCACACGGGGGGTCGGCAGTGACAGACTTCTCATCACACGGGGGGTCGGCAGTGACAGACTTCTCATCACACGGGGGGTCGGCAGTGACAGACTTCTCATCACACGGGGGGTCGGCAGTGACAGACTTCTCATCACACGGGGGTCGGCAGTGACAGACTTCTCATCACACGGGGGTCGGCAGTGACAGACTTCTCATCACACGGGGGTCGGCAGTGACAGACTTCTCATCACACGGGGGTCGGCAGTGACAGACTTCTCATCACACGGGGGTCGGCAGTGACAGACTTCTCATCACACGGGGGGTCGGCAGTGACAGACTTCTCATCACACGGGGGGTCGGCAGTGACAGACTTCTCATCACACGGGGGGTCGGCAGTGACAGACTTCTCATCACACGGGGGGGTCGGCAGTGACAGACTTCTCATCACACGGGGGGTCGGCAGTGACAGACTTCTCATCACACGGGGGGTCGCAGTGACAGACTTCTCATCACACGGGGGGTCGGCAGTGACAGACTTCTCATCACACGGGGGTCGCAGTGACAGACTTCTCATCACACGGGGGGTCGGCAGTGACAGACTTCTCATCACACGGGGGTCGGCAGTGACAGACTTCTCATCACACGGGGGGCGGCAGTGACAGACTTCTCATCACACATGGGGGTCGGCAGTGACAGACTTCTCATCACACGGGGGTCGGCAGTGACAGACTTCTCATCACACGGGGGTCGGCAGTGACAGACTTCTCATCACACAGGGGGGTCGGCAGTGACAGACTTCTCATCACACGGGGGTCGGCAGTGACAGACTTCTCATCACACGGGGGGTCGCAGTGACAGACTTCTCATCACCACGGTGGGGGGGTCGGGTGGTCGGCAGTGACAGACTTCTCATCACACGGGGGGTCGGCAGTGACAGCCTTTCTCATCACACGGGGGGTCCGCAGTGACAGACTTCTCATCACACGGGGGGTCGGCAGTGACAGACTTCTCATCACACGGGGGGGTCGCAGTGACAGACTTCTCATCACACTGGGGGTCGGCAGTGACAGGACTTCTCATCACACGGGGGTCGGCAGTGACAGACTTCTCATCACACGGGGGGGTCGGCAGTGACAGACTGTTCTCATCACACGGGGGGTCGGCAGTGACAGACTTCTCATCACCCGGGGGGTCGGCAGTGACAGACTTCTCATCACACGGGGGTCGGCAGTGACAGACTTCTCATCACACGGGGGGTCGGCAGTGACAGACGTCTCATCACACGGGGGGTGCAGTGACAGACTTCTCAATCCACACGGGGTCGGCAGTGACAGACTTCTCATCACACGGGGGTCGGCAGTGACAGACTTCTCATCACACGGGGGTCGGCAGTGACAGACTTTCATCACACGGGGGGTCGGCAGTGACAGACTTCTCATCACACGGGGGTCGGCAGTGACAGACTTCTCATCACACGGGGGGTCGGCAGTGACAGACTTCTCATCACACGGGGGGTCGGCAGTGACAGACTTCTCATCACACGGGGGGTCGGCAGTGACAGACTTCTCATCACACGGGGGGTCGGCAGTGACAGACTTCTCATCACACGGGGTCGGCAGTGACAGACTTCTCATCACAGGGGGTCGGCAGTGACAGACTTCTCATCACAGGGGGTCGGCAGTGACAGACTTCTCATCACACGGGGGGCGGCAGTGACAGACTTCTCATCACACGGGGGTCGGCAGTGACAGACTTCTCATCACACGGGGGGTCGGCAGTGACAGACTTCTCATCACACGGGGGGTCGGCAGTGACAGTCTTCTCATCACACGGGGGGTCGCAGTGACAGACTTCTCGGCAAGTGACCAGACTTCTCATCAACCGAGGGGTCGGCAGTGACAGACTTCTCATCAACCACGAGGGGTCGGCAGTGACAGATTCTCATCACACGGGGGGGAATGGGTCGGCAGTGACAGACTTCTCAATCACACGGGGGGGTCGGCAGATGACAGACTTCTCATCACACGGGGGGTCGGCAAGTGACAGATCTTCTCATCACACGAGGGGGTCGGCAGTGGACAGGACTTCTCATCTACACGGGGGTCGGTCGTGACAGAATTTCTCATCACACGGGGGGTCGGCAGATGACAGACTTCTCATCACACGGGGTGGCAGCAGTGACAGACTTCTCATCACACAGGGGGGTCGGCAGTGGACAGACTTCTCATCCACCGGAGGTGCGGCGGAGTGACAGACTTCTCATCACATCTGGGGGTCGGCAGTGACAGCACTTCTATCATCACACGGGGGGGTCGGCATTGACAGGACTTCTCATACACGGGGTGGTGGCAGTGACAGTCTTCTCACACACGGGGGTCGGCAGTGACAGACTTCTCATCACACGGGGGTCGGCTAGTAGTGACAGGATTCTCATCACACGGGGGGGTCGGCAGTGACAGACTTCTCATCACACGGGGGTCGGCATGTGACAGACTTCTCATCACACGGGGGGTCGGCACAGTGACAGACTTCTCATCACACGGGGGGTCGGCAGTGACAGACTTCTCATCACACGGGGGGTCGGCAGTGACAGACTTCTCATCACACGGGGGGTCAGCAGTGACAGACTTCTCATCACACGGGGGGGCGGCAGTGACAGACTTCTCATCACACGGAGGGGCGGCAGTGACAGACTTCTCATCACACGGAGGGGCGGCAGTGACAGACTTCTCATCACACGGGGGTCGGCAGTGACGACTTCTCATCACACGGGGGGTCGGCAGTGGACAGTACTTCTCATCACACGGGGGGTCGGCAGTGACAGACTTCTCAATCACACGGGGGGTCGGTCAGTGACAGTACTCTCATCACACGGGGGGTCCGGCAGTGACAGACTTCTCATCACACGGGGGGTCGCAGTGACAGACTTCTCATCACACGGGGGGTCGGCAGTGACAGACTTCTCATCACACGGGGGTCGGCAGTGACAGACTTCTCATCACACGGGGGTCGGCAGTGACAGACTTCTCATCACACGGGGGTCGGCAGTGACAGACTTCTCATCACACGGGGGGTCGGCAGTGCAGACTTCTCATCACACGGGGGTCGGCAGAGGACAGACTTCTCATCACACGGGGGGTCGGCAGTGACAGACTTCTCATCACACGGGGGGTCGGCAGTGACAGACTTCTCATCACACGGGGGTCGGCAGTGACAGACTTCTCATCACACGGGGGGCGGCAGTGACAGACTTCTCATCACACGGGGGGTCGGCAGTGACAGACTTCTCATCACACGGGGGTCGGCAGTGACAGACTTCTCATCACACGGAGGGTCGGCAGTGACAGACTTCTCATCACACGGGGGGTCGGCAGTGACAGACTTCTCATCACACGGGGGGTCGGCAGTGACAGACTTCTCATCACACGGGGGGTCGGCAGTGACAGACTTCTCATCACACGGGGGGGCCGGAAGTGACAGACCTTCTCATCACACGGGGGGGTCGGCATGTGACAGACTTCTCATCACACGGGGGGTAGGACAGACTTCTCATCACACGGGGGGGGCGTCAGTGACAGACTTCTCATCACACGGGGGGGTCGGCAGTGACAGAACTTCTCATCACACGGGGGGTCGGCAGGTGACAGACTTCTCATCACACGGGGGGTCGGCAGTGACAGACTTCTCATCACACGGGGGGTCGGCAGTGACAGTTCCTTTCTCATCACACGGGGGTCGCAGTGACAGACTTTCTCATCACACGGGGGGGTCGGTAGTGACAGACTTCTCATCACACGGGGGTCGGGCAGTGACAGACTTCTCATCACACGGGGTGGCAGTGACAGACTTCTCACACACAGGGGGGCGGCAGTGACAGACTTCTCATCACACGAGGGGCGGGCAGTGACAGACTTCTCATCACACGAGGGGTCGGCAGAGCTGACAGACTTCTCATCACACGGAGGGGTCGGCAGTGACAGACTTCTCATCACACGGGGGGTCGGCAGCAGTGACAGGACTTCTCATCACACGGGGGGTCGGCAGTGACAGTCTTCTCATCACACGGGGGGTCGCAGTGACAGACTTCTCATCACACGGGGGGTCGGTAGTGACAGTCTTCTCATCACACGGGGGGTCGCAGTGACAGAACTTCTCATCACACGGGGTCGGCAGTGACAGACTTCTCATCACACGGGGTCGGCAGTGACAGACTTCTCATCACACGGGGGGTCGGCAGTGACAGACTTCTCATCACACTGGGGGTCGGCAGTGACAGACTTCTCATCACACAGGGGGTCGGCAGTGACAGACTTCTCATCACACAGGGGGTCGGCAGTGACAGACTTCTCATCACATGGGGGGTCAGCAGTGACAGACTTCTCATCACACGGGGGGTCAGCAGTGACAGACTTCTCATCACACGGGGGGTCGCAGTGACAGACTTCTCATCACACGGGGGGTCGCAGTGACAGACTTCTCATCACACGGGGGGTCGGCAGTGACAGACTTCTCATCACACGGGGGGTCGGCAGTGACAGACTTCTCATCACACGGGGGGTCGGTAGTGACAGACTTCTCATCACACGGGGGGTCGGCAGTGACAGACTTCTCATCACACAGGGGGTCGGCAGTGACAGACTTCTCATCACACGGGGGGTCAGCAGTGACAGACTTCTCATCACACGGAGGGGCGGCAGTGACAGACTTCTCATCACACGGAGGGGCGGCAGTGACAGACTTCTCATCACACGAGGGGTCGGCAGTGACAGACTTCTCATCACACGGGGGGTCGGCAGTGACAGACTTCTCATCACACGGGGGGTCGGCAGTGACAGTCTTCTCATCACACGGGGGGTCGCAGTGACAGACTTCTCATCACACGGGGGGTCGGTAGTGACAGTCTTCTCATCACACGGGGGGTCGCAGTGACAGACTTCTCATCACACGGGGGGTCGCAGTGACAGACTTCTCATCACACGGGGTCGGCAGTGACAGACTTCTCATCACACGGGGTGGGCAGTGACAGACTTCTCATCACACGGAGGGGCGGCAGTGACAGACTTCTCATCACACGGGGTGGGCAGTGACAGACTTCTCATCACACGGAGGGGCGGCAGTGACAGACTTCTCATCACACGGGGTGGGCAGTGACAGACTTCTCATCACACGGAGGGGCGGCAGTGACAGACTTCTCATCACACGGGGTGGGCAGTGACAGACTTCTCATCACACGGGGGGTCGGTAGTGACAGACTTCTCATCACACGGGGGGTCAGCAGTGACAGACTTCTCATCACACGGGGGGTCGCAGTGACAGACTTCTCATCACACGGGGGGTCGGCAGTGACAGACTTCTCATCACACGGGGGGTCGGTAGTGACAGACTTCTCATCACACGGGGGGTCAGCAGTGACAGACTTCTCATCACACGGGGGGTCGGCAGTGACAGACTTCTCATCACACGGGGGGTCAGCAGTGACAGACTTCTCATCACACGGGGGGTCAGCAGTGACAGACTTCTCATCACACGGGGGGTCAGCAGTGACAGACTTCTCATCACACGGGGGGTCAGCAGTGACAGACTTCTCATCACACGGGGGGTCGGCAGTGACAGACTTCTCATCACACGGGGGGGTTCGGCAGTGACAGTCTTCTCATCAGACGTTATTTGTCACACCGCTCATCACCCTTCCAGGTTTGGCGTCACTCGGCACAATGAAGTCTCAGCTTCACATCACAATGTGTCACATCAACACAAAGCCATAAACCCTTGCCCGTCTGGGCGCTCACTATACAGAGGTCTCCGTAACTCACCTCTAGCTCAGTGTTCACACTGCGGTATCAGGCTTCACACAGCCATGCGGTCAGACAGCCACCCAGTCCTCCTGACAGCAAACATGCAAAACTTTGGAGGATATTGTCCCACAGTCCTGCCGACTCTGACCGCGCGACATCTCTTTTTCAGGCATTGCTGGGTCCCCCCAAACTCAGGCTTCCTCAGCCTTGTGGGCCCCCAGCCCTCCTGGCAGGGACCACACAGGCCCTCAGTAGGTCTATTCCCTGGGGCCTCCCTCCTCCTCTCACACCGAGGATTGCTGTATCCCCAAGTGATTATGGCACCTGACCTCAGGCCCGGTGATCGAGGGGAAACCCCAACAAATCACACCGTACATGTAAGAGGTTCCTGCACCTTCTAGGACACACATCTCTTCCCTGTCACTGCCTCACAGTATATATATGCAGCGAGCTGGACCGCAGGGGAAAACACGGCAGGCAGATGGGGGTAGTAGTTGTTTGTACTCACGGTTAGCAGAGCCTCCCTGGGCCGGCAGTGCTGTGGATGGGAAGACAGAACTAAATCCTCCGTGGCACTCTCTGTTGCAGGGAACACCAGCCAGATGTTGGTTGAGGTGCCCTTGATGGTAATTGGTGTTTAAGGTGCTTTGGTGGCTGGGCCCCTGTGTTCGTGACGCAAGGTGCATATGTTGAGTGTAGTAGTAGTAATGAAGAGTCAGTTGTTGTAAAACAATTCCAACCTTTACTTGAATCAACAGTCTCAAGGCAGATGTTACAGAGAGTCCATCAATAAAGTGCATTCATATGGCATAAGTGATGACTCAGAAATAAGTACAAATGTATTCCACTTATCAGGTTTAGGCAATTGTCAGTTGAGGAGTTTTCTCTTTAGAATTGACACTTTACAGGCAAGACTTCTTATAATAGTCCTAGGCTTAATCTCTAGCACTCTGGTACTAAATATGCTGGTTTCGGTTTACTTTGAGCTATCCTATAAGGGCGTACTCCCTTGTGGCAGGCAAACTCTCTGCTATATTTTTTGCAGGATGCTCTCCAAAAAGGTTTAGGTCTTTCCACTATTTCCCGGAAGACTTCTAGTGAATAAGGACAATTCTGCGCACTAATTATCCATACGTGTATGCGGCACTTGGAAAGTTGCTCTCCGGCACTGGTGCTGATGAGGTCCATAAGTTAGATTCAGCTGTAACCCTCACTAGGCCTGATTCATGTTTAGACATAGACTCACTGTCTGGTGCTTGGTTGCTGGGGTTGTCTTCTCCAGGCTTGATCAGGGCCCAGAGGAAAGAAACTCAGCTACATGGTGATTTGGACCGGTTTCTCTCCTCCATGAACTTGCTTCTCCTCTCTCACTCTGACATAACATTCTGCTCTAAGCTAGACACTCCCAAAGCTATATATAGTGTGGTGCCAGCACCACCTAGGGGTGAATGGGTGGAATGACAATGCCAGCCTGATAATAGGAAATACCAGACATTAGATAAACGGATAAATAAGCAGATGTTTAAAGTGTCCCATTTACAGACTGATGTGGGCCGCTGCATATAGAGAGATGTACCTTCATTTTTAGCTAGTGATCCTTGTTTTTTGTTACATCTGTAAAGTCAGTTTCAGGTAGGGCTCAGGTTTTTGCACGCGCACTACATCTGTGCGTCCTGCACCTGCTGCGCATGTCAGTGCTCCGTAATCTGGCCAAGCTTTTTTTTTAAATTGGTGTAAAAAAGTCAGTTTTTTATTGTAGGGAAGCTTTCCTTTGTTTCTTTTCCTTTTTTTCATTACTAAGTTATTATCTTTAAAATTTTTCTCCTAAATTCTATTTGAAATCTATTACAAGCCCCTCGAGTGTGAAATCCCTGCATGCGCGCCCCTGTGAGTGAATAAGAAGGGCCCGTCCACTCCAAGGAGTCTTTTCAGCTGAAGAGGCGTCCGCCGAGACCGATACGGCTAGTGAGGGGCCCACTCATCATCAGCGATGAGGGACCCTGAAGGAGATGCCCCGGACAGAGGCTGAGGTAGCCCCCCCAGAGTGACCCCATATGGACCCCACCAACTGGGGACTATGAGCTCGAAATTCCAGAGTTTGTGGCAGCTCTGGCCTCCAGACTGGACGGGCTTCTAAATATTTTCCGATATTATTAATTGTATTACTATAAAATATTTTAGCCGAAAGTTTGCCGAGACGCGGACCCCAGAAAAGGACATCTGCGTAGACGAGTCCCTGATACATTTCAAGGGGAGGGTAAAAGTCCGCCGGTACCTGTCCAGCAAGCGGGCATGGTGTGGCATTGACATGTAGAGGGTCTGTGAGAGGAGCTCTGGGTACAGCCGCAGGTTCAGGGTTTAAAAAGAGAGGCACCCCCAGAATGCCCCACCCCCGATCCTTAGGACTTACAGCACCCACTGCTGGATCAGGGTGACCACCTCTATGTGGAGAACTTCTACACCAGCTTCAGAGGCCTCCCTAGATCCCTGCCCGGGCAACCACTCAGAAAGGGCCACAACATGCTGGGGGTTACAAGGGACGTCCTTGTACTGACCACCCTGGCAGTGGGACCCTCACCTACAAGACAATGGGGGCATGTGCTATCCATCTGCCCCCATTGTCTGTGATGAGACAACCCCTTTAAGCCATACAGAGGCACACGGAAAACAGAGGTGTGGTACAAGAAACCGGCCGTGCCCGTGGTGCAGACAGCGCTGTGGGCCGCTTACGTGTCACTTAGATCTGCGGGCCACCCAGGGACATTCCGTTGCTTTCTGGAGATCGGGGTCGGTACGATCACAGCGATACCATATACGCACCCTTCTTTATGTTTTGCCTCTTTTACACAATAAGAACTGGAAGAAGAAAGTGTTTTTGTAATGCTGCATCCCAAGAGCCATACGTTTTTTATTATTTTTTTGTGGGACAACTTGTAGTTTTCATTAGTGTCATTTTGGGGTGTAGAGCACATTTTTATCACTTTTTATTCCATTTTTTTGGTAGCAGTAATTCGTGATAATTGCGTAGCGCAGGTCTTTACGGGGGCAGTTATACCAAATATATGGAGGATATTTTATTTTTGCAATTTTTTTACAATTAAGTGTTTCTTTCAATGGAATTTTTTTTATTTAATAAAAATTTTGAAACCTTTTTTAACCATTTAATAGTCCCACAAGGGGACAATAACAGGTGATTTTTTGACCACTTCTAGAAAACATTGCACTATTCATACTGACCAGCAGGCTCATCCCTGGGTGGGCGACGGGAGACCGAAGGCGTCACCACTACGGCCCACAGCACGGGAGGGGTGGCCGGGTGGACGCTTCTGCTGGTGAGGGCCATTAGAGCAGGAGCGCGGCTCTCATGTCACAGCTGAGCCCCCACGCTCCTCAGGAGACCCGTGCAGCACTTGGGCCACCGTACAGAGGTGGCGGCCCACCCTAAACCGTAAAAGGGCATGTTACTGGTCACTAAGGGGTTAAATAAATAAAAATGCTTCTAAGATTCTAACGTCCTAAAAAAATATAACCCGACAGTTACAAGATGATGCCGACATAAAGCAGACACTTGGGGAATGTTATTTTATAAGCAGAGAAATTAAAATGTAAAAAGTAGCGAATTTTTTAAACTTTTCTGTGAATTTTCTGATTTAAATTTCTGTGAATTGCCAGGAACGTGAAGCACGATGTCTCGCCAGGGAACAGTGTTAGATTTGGATAACGAAAAGCTGTCCAAAGTTATTACCGTATAAAGGGGCACCTGTCGGATTTTCACATTTTGCCCGTGTCATGAAAAATAGCAGTGTCCTGAAGGGGTTAAAAGATTCAGAGGATGCAAGAAATGATGGTTCATGGAGTGACTGGACCTCCATGGTGTGGTGGACTCTGCCTGCAGTCCGGTGGGGATCCGACTCCCAGCGCCCCCCAATCAGCTGTGTGAAGAGGCTGCAGGGCTCTGGGGAGCACCTCGGTCATGTGATCTCACGGTCACGTGGCCTGGGCTGCAATACCACATACAGCCACTGTTCAATGGATGGCGCTGTGGTTGGTGGAAGTGTCGGGAGTTGGATTCCTGCCAACCTCATATTGAGAACCTATCCTGAGGATAGACCATCAGTATGAAAATCCCACAAAGCCCCTTTAATGTATTTTCTCAGATGTTGTGCGGGAGCCACATCACGGCCATCCGAAGGTGTGTACATTTTGGTGGCTCCCAGATACAGCGTATGCCCTGCCGCATTACCACGTGCCTGGCAGTCAGTAGTGTATGGACCATATTGGTGGACGGTGTCATCTACATGTCCCTGTAGAAGGGGAGGAGGGGGACGATGCTGCAGTCACTCACGCTGTGAGGATGGAGGGGGAGGCAGCTTATTATGGCAATGCCGATGGAAAGTCTACCCCATGTGAACAGGCCCTAAAGCTGAGTGATGGGGCAGACACTTTCTACAATGTAATGAGAGACTTGGCGCCCAGGTTTGGAGAACATGAGTGACTCCTCTGCTCTTCTCTTAGGGTTCCCAGGTCATCGTCTACATATCAGATCAAATGTACATCCCGGTTCTCGGGTATCCGAAGCCCATACAGGAGGAGTGGGAGGTGAGCGGGGTGACTGCAGTGGATGCCGCCTTCACCTGCCCCCACTCCAGTGATCTCTATCTCCTCAGGGGTAAGTGTCTGCATGTATTATATTACCGGGCAGGTAGGTACTTATCCACCACCACAGCTTCCTTGTCTTGTCTCTACACTATATTGAGTCCATCGACTAAGCCGAGGCCTGTTCCAAGATCCGAGGCCTGTTCCAATATGTGACTGTAGATGTCCAACAAGCGCCATGACACCTCTATAGAGAGCGAGGCCTCCTTACATCCGCTGGACATAAAGGATAGGCGTCTCCTTAACCTTGGGTCTTTTTCTGACTATTATTACCATGTGTAGGCGCCCTAGAGGGGGCAGTAGAGGGGGCTGTCTGGTCCCAGCAGATGTCTGAACGCAGCTCTGGAGGTGACTACAGTAAGAGGATGTCACTCAGGATCACGGTTCACATGTTCTGGCACGTAGGTTACAGACAGCTGCAAAGTCAAGCTTGAAGGCCCATGTAAGGTTTGAGGTCCAGCAGTCATTGTGTGCATCCACTAACCGGCCTTCATTTCTGTTTAGGGAACAAGCTTATTCTGGTGGACCTGAACACGCGCAAGCGCTCTGGAGAAGACAGGACCATCATCCACGCCGATGTGGACAGTGCTATGTGTAACACACACGGCTTGTATCTCTTCCATGGTCAGTCCTTCTACCACTACAAGAATGTGGAGGAACTGCTCTCGTCCAAGGTGGCTCCGGCCCCCGGGAACATTGCCTCGTACTTCATGGACTGCTAGAGTCATGCCCTGATGGGTCTCATCGGTGAAGACAGACGGGATGTCCCCATAGTGGACATGAGATTGTGATGCTCAATAAATTGCTCTGCTTCCACTTCCATCTCCTCTTTTGTGCTGGACCTTCAGCGTCCATCTTACAATAATCCATGCAATAAAGCGCAGACCTGTAAACCCGGCCGTCCCGCAGTGCACTTTTTACTGCCACCATTTTGTGGCACCTCTCCTGTACTGTATAAAACAAGGTGATTCCGCCATTGTTGTTAGGGATTAGTTTTCATCGCGTTCACAGCGCGGTGGTGACTTTATTCAGCGGCGATATCACATTTATACGGCTTTTATCTTTTACAACTCGGGTACAAAGACGATTGCTTTGTGCCGCCACGTTCAAACATAACTTTTGCATTTCTCTACGGCCCGCGGCACTCGCTTTTCGCATGGACGAAGCCATTTTAGATTACATAAGACCTTAGATCATTTTTTAATCAATGGAGAGGCCGTGTGACCAAAAAAACGACGGTTCTGGCATTACGAGGTTTATTTCAGACGTTCACCTCATGGGTTAAATAATGGGATAATTTAAAGGGGTTTTCCAATATAGTTTAACTGATCATCTATCCTCTGGATCGGTGATCAGTATCTGATCAGTGGGGGCCCGGGGCCCCTGCTGAAAGGCTATCCACAGAATAAGTCATCAGTTCAAATATCTCGGAAACCCTTTAAGACGCTGGCTGATCACAGAGGCGGCGCGTCGAAGCTTTTATGCGTCGACGTGCCGCCGATTTTTACACACAGTATTTCTAAAGCTTTATTCAAGTGTTTTTACTATTTTGAGGGGATTTGAAGCTACGATCTTTTGATGGCTTGTACTATGGACTGTGGCCGGACCATGGTAGACATGGGGGTCCTCAGAAGGCCCCATGGTGCCGTGACAGATTCTAGGCACCCTATAATTGCATTTGTGGGGCCCCGAAAGGTGGCAGCTCCCTGTGTCTAACCGCTCAGATGCCACTATTGACCACGACACCTGAGGGGTTTGACACACCAGGAGCAGGAACCCCCACCATTGTCCATGTTGAATGCCACAGACCTGCTTGAGGCTTGGCTCCACGGAATGGCCAGGGTGGTGCCCGGACCCCTCGCCAAGAAGGTACATGTCCTTTCTGCGCGTGTTCGCGGCTTTAGGGTGACTTTTTGTAGCGCGACTGATTGCTTTTAACTATTTAACTACAGCAGCAGTCCGAATAAATGCATTCTTGTGGACTGCAGCTGACATTCAATGGTTAAAATCTGTTGAGCTACAAAAAGTCGCAGTGTAGCCCAGGCCTAAAACCGCCAGACCGGAAACTGCAGCTCTGCCTCCCATTGACGACAATGGGAGGTAGACATCGTGCTACCACTACAACAAAACGCTGTCAGCAAATTGTGCCATGTGAACAGCCACCGATACAGTTGTTCCCTGTCGCTGTGACATACGGTCATGGCACAGTGCCACCATGTAATATTACACACATTGTGACTCACAGATGGGGTGAAGAGCCTTCTCCTCTATACAGAAGGTTTTATGGGCAATATGGACCAGCTCTTACCACACAAAAGCGATGGGGGCAAAGCCACAACAACCAGCTTGTCATATTTCCCCATATGAAGACTGCCATGAATCTATGGACACGTCTGTGACCTCTGATGCCCAGTCCTGTTTTCAGCCTTTGTTGCCCTAAGGCGTTGATGTCTCTAGTGCCTCGTCCTCCTGCCTCTCGGTGGTGGATCTTCTCACTACTTCCGGTATGACGTGCCTTCACACCTACTGTGCCCGTCTGAAGAGCCTGTCTCTCCATAGTCTTGCTTCAAGGCCTTTGCAAAGGTTACACAGCGATTTACAGGAGATCCACCTATAGGTGGCACTAGAGAGACATCATTCTTCCTTCTGGAGGAGAGCCAGTTTGCATACTTTTTTTCCAGGGGCCTGTGAGATTAGCTGGATCTCTGCAAGCAGAACCAGTACCCTCAAAAGAAAAACTAGACATAGGACAAGACTATGATGTGTACACTGTTTTATTGTAAAGATCAAGACCCTAATAAGAAAGAGAGGACACAACTGTCAACATATATGTATGTAACATGCTGGAAAACCTTCAGCCAAAGAGGCACACCGTACCAGATGCCATGCGGTGCTTATACTCATACAAGACATAGGAGGCCGGTGGGAAATTCCCGCTCATCTCTAGTTTCCCTGGCACAGTGTGTATGGTGACTCCCTTGCTGAGGCCCTCTAACAACTTGTTGAGCATACGCTGGGCAAGGTATCTCTTGGCGTAGCTAGGATCGGCTTCAATGTTGGCATAAACGTCTGGAGGCGGGTTTGGGATTTTCCACTCTAGCTCACCGATAAGTTGATTTATCTTTCCCTTGTCCAGGGAGACTGGGTTCTCACTATAACTCAGCACCACCTGAGTACCACATTCTCCCCGAACAGAGATGTAGCTTCCCTTCACCAAGACCCCTCCTGCCTTATCTACTGGTGAGCGAGAGATCATCACTGCCCAGCGTAGCCAGTCATAATTTTTCTCCAGCATCTTCAGTATGCCCAATGCTTTTTCTTCATCTGTTAATGACTCATGCAGAGGCAAATACTTCTCAACATCCTCCTGGGCTTGCTCCTTGAAGTATGCAGCACAATCTCTAGAGGTGTCCTCCATTCTCTTATACAAAGCAGACATTTTGTCCGTCCATCTGCCCATCATGAGCTGGGTGTCTCTTCCTGTGAGAGATCCATGGACAAAAAGGCAAAGCAGGCCAGTGGCTAATACAAAGTTCACCTGCTGGCAGAAGGCAATCATCTCCCAGCGGCGTGGGTGGTGGTCTCTTATGACCTGCTGTAGTAGAGTGACATGGTCTGCCAGGACGGAGACTCCGAGAAGTCGATTGTACAGTGCATTCAGCTGTCTATCGATCTTGTAGTCGTACACATATTGGATGAACACCTCCTTCTCTTTCTCTTTGTAAGACTTTCCTGCCCGGACAATGGCAGCCAGCTGCTGGTACACAACTACGATGTCATCCTCACACCTGGTGACATTAGAGTCTCTCATCAAGCCCTTTCCAATTGCCAGCTGCCGGTCAATAGACTCCAAAGTCTTCCTGACAAACTCGATTTCCTCTGTTGTTGCAGAGTCATTCACCTGAGCCACCAGCCCCAGAACCACTGAGTTTATTGTCTGGAGAAATCCTACCGATTCCCATGCCTTAGTGAATAAAGTCATGACGACGTCCAATGTTCGGGTGAGCCTTCACAGAAAACAGAAAATATCATGAAAACATGTAATAAAATAACACAGTATGGTATCATTACTCATTCAGTGAGTGATTGATTCGATGGCTTCCTCACTGAGAAAAAGTATTTACCCGAAGATTCAATGGAAAGATGCACAGTGAAGAATAGACAGTGGAACTGCAGTTGTCATAGATATAACATGTTAGTGACCACTTCTCGGTATCAATACCGGATGTTTAAACTGGCAGTGCCACAAACAAGAGTCTGCATCACCAGGTGAAATATGCAATCTGCAGCAGAAGATACTAACCTATCCTATTCCTCATCCACATCTCACCTGTCTGTATGGACTACATCTATATAACCATGATATACACCTCACCTGTCTACAGTCCTCATCTACATCTCACCTGTCTGTATGGACTACATCTATATAATCATGATATACACCTCACCTGTCTACAGTCCTCATCTACATCTCACCTGTCTGCATGGACTACATCTATATAACCATGTTATACACCTCACCTGTCTACAGTCCTCATCCACATCTCACATGTCTGTATGGACTACATCTATATAACCATGATATAGACCTCCCCTGTCTACAGTCGTCATCCACATCTCACCTGTCTCCATGGACTACATCTATATAACCATGATATAGACCTCACCTGTCTACAGTCCTCATCTACATCTCACCTGTCTGCATGGACTACATCTATATAACCACGTTATACACCTCACCTGTCTACAGTCCTCATCCACATCTCACCTGTCTGTATGGACTACATCTATATAACCATGTTATAGACCTCACCTGTCTACAGTCCTCATCTACATCTCACCTGTCTGTATGGACTACATCTATATAACCATGATATACACCTCAGCTGTCTACAGTCCTCATCCACATCTCACCTGTCTGCATGGACTACATCTATATAACCATGATATACACCTCACCTGTCTACAGTCCTCATCCATATCTCACCTGTCTGTATGAACTACATCTATATCACCATGTTATACATCTCACCTGTCTGTATGGACTACATCTATATAACCATGTTATAGACCTCACCTGTCTACAGTCCTCATCCACATCTCACCTGTCTGTATGGACTACATCTATATCACCATGTTATTCATCTCACCTGTCTGTATGGACTACATCTATATAACCATGTTATAGACCTCACCTGTCTACAGTCCTCATCTAAATCTCACCTGTCTGTATGGACTACATCTATATAACCATGTTATAGACCTCACCTGTCTACAGTCCTCATCCACATCTCACCTGTCTGTATGGACTACATCTATATAACCATGATATAGACCTCCCCTGTCTACAGTCCTCATCTACATCTCACCTGTCTTTATGGACTACATCTATATTACCATGTTATACACCTCAACTGTCTACAGTCCTCATCCACATCTCACCTGTCTGTATGGACTACATCTATATAACCATGATATAGACCTCACCTGTCTACAGACCTAATCTACATCTCACCTGTCTGTATGGACTATATCTTTATAACCATGTTATACACCTCACCTGTCTACAGTCCTCATCTACATCTCACCTGTCTGTATGGACTACATCTATATAACCATGTTATAGACCTCACCTGTCTACAGTCCTCACCTACTTCTCACCTGTCTGTATGGGCTACATCTATATAACCATGATATACACCTCACCTGTCTACAGTCCTCATCCACATCTCACCTGTCTGTATGGACTACATCTATATCACCATGTTATACACCTCACCTGTCTACAGTCCTCATCTACATCTCACCTGTCTGTATGGACTACATCTATATAACCATGTTATAGACCTCACCTGTCTACAGTCCTCATCCACATCTCACCTGTCTGTATGGACTACATCTATATCACCATGTTATACACCTCACCTGACTACAGACCTCATCTACATCTCACCTGTCTGCATGGACTACATCTATATAACCATGATATAGACCTCACCTGTCTACACTCCTCATCTACATCTCACCTGTCTGCATGGACTACATCTATATAACCATGATATAGACCTCACCTGTCTACACTCCTCATCTACATCTCACCTGTCTGCATGGACTACATCTATATAGCCATGATATAGACCTCACCTGTCTACAGTCCTCATCTAAATCTCACCTGTCTGTATGGACTACATCTATATAACCATGTTATAGACCTCACCTGTCTACAGTCCTCATCCACATCTCACCTGTCTGTATGGACTACATCTATATAACCATGTTATAGACCTCACCTGTCTACAGTCCTCATCCACATCTCACCTGTCTGTATGGACTATATCTATATAACCATGATATAGACCTCCCCTGTCTACAGTCCTCATCTACATCTCACCTGTCTTTATGGACTACATCTATATTACCATGTTATACACCTCACCTGTCTACAGTCCTCATCCACATCTCACCTGTCTGTATGGACTACATCTATATCACCATGTTATAGACCTCACCTGTCTACAGTCCTCATCTACATCTCACCTGTCTGTATGGACTACATCTATATAACCATGTTATAGACCTCACCTGTCTACAGTCCTCATCCACATATCACCTGTCTGTATGGACTACATCTATATAACCATGATATAGACCTCACCTGTCTACAGTCCTCATCTACATCTCACCTGTCTGTATGGACTACATCTATATAACCATGATATAGACCTCACCTGTCTACAGTCCTCATCTACATCTCACCTGTCTGTATGGACTACATCTATATAACCATGATATACACCTCACCTGTTTACAATCCTCATCCACATCTCACCTGTCTGTATTGACTACATCTATATAACCATGTTATACACCTCACCTGTCTACAGTCCTCATCTACATCTCACCTGTCTGTATGGACTACATCTATATCACCATGATATACACCTCACTAGGGATGAGCGAACTCGAACTGTATAGTTCGGGTTCGTACCGAATTTTGGGGTGTCCGTGACACGGACCCGAACCTGGACATTTTCGTAAAAGTCCGGGTTCGGGTTCGGTGTTCGTCGCTTTCTTGGCGCTTTTTGAAAGGCTGCAAAGCAGCCAATCAACAAGCGTCATACTACTTGCCCCAAGAGGCCGTCACAGCCATGCCTACTATTGGCATGGCTGTGATTGGCCAGTGCACCATGTGACCCAGCCTCTATTTAAGCTGGAGTCACGTAGCGCCGCCCGTCACTCTGCTCTGATTAGCGTAGGGAGAGGTTGCGGCTGCGACAGTAGGGCGAGATTAGGCAGAATAACTCCTCCAAAGGACTTGATTATTGATCGATCTGCAGCTGTGGGTCATTGAGCTGCTGAAATTCAATTGCTCACTGTTTTTAGGCTGCCCAGACCGTTTGTCAGTCACTTTTGTCTGGGGTGATCGGCGGCCATTTTGTGTCTTGTGGTGCGCCAGCACAAGCTGCGACCAAGTGCATTTAACCCTCAATGGTGTGGTTGTTTTTTGGCTAAAGCCTACATCAGGGTGAAGCTGTCACACCAAGTGCATTTAACCAGCAATAGTCTGTTTATTTTTTGGCCATATACTACATCAGGGGCAAGCTGCGCCCGTCACCAAGTGCATTTAACCAGCAATAGTGTGGTTATTTTTTGGCCATATCCCAGTCTAATTCTGTCAGTAAATCCATACCGGTCACCCAGCGCCTAAATACTAGGCCTCAAATTTATATCCCGCTAAATCTGTCGTTACCGCTGTCCTGTTGTGGCTGGGAAAGTTATTTAGTGTCCGTCAAAGCACATTTTTTGTTCTGGGTTGAAATACAATTCCCAATTTAGCAATTTCCTAATTTAGTGGTTTCTGCTATATCAGAGCTATTTGAAATCTATCCCTAAAAGGGTATATAATATTCAAGGTGCACATAGGGTCATTCAGAATAACTTCACACACACCCGCTACTGTGTATTTCCAAGTCTAATTCTGTTAGTAAATCCATACCGGTCACCCAGCACCTAAATACTAGGCCTCAAATTTATATCCCGCTGAATTTGAATACAATACATTGGGCCAAATAATATTTTTGTTGTTGTGGTGAACCATAACAATGAGGAAAACATCTAGTAAGGGACGCGGACATGGTCGTGGTGGTGTTAGTGGACCCTCTGGTGCTGGGAGAGGACGTGGCCGTTCTGCCACAGCCACACGTCCTAGTGTACCAACTACCTCAGGTCCCAGTAGCCGCCAGAGTTTACAGCGATATTTGGTGGGGCCCAATGCCGTTCTAAGGATGGTAAGGCCTGAGCAGGTACAGGCATTAGTCAATTGGGTGGCCGACAGTGGATCCAGCACGTTCACATTATCTCCCACCCAGTCTTCTGCAGAAAGCGCACAGATGGCGCCTGAAAACCAAGCCCATCAGTCTGTCACATCACCCCCATGCATACCAGGGAAACTGTCTCAGCCTCAAGTCATGCAGCAGTCTCTTATGCTGTTTGAAGACTCCGCTGGCAGGGTTTCCCAAGGGCATCCACCCAGCCCTTCCCCAGCGGTGGAAGACATAGAATGCACCGACGCACAACCACTTATGTTTCCTGATGATGAGGACATGGGAATACCACCTCAGCATGTCTCTGATGATGACGAAACACAGGTGCCAACTGCTGCGTCTTTCTGCAGTGTGCAGACTGAACAGGAGGTCAGGGATCAAGACTGGGTGGAAGACGATGCAGGGGACGATGAGGTCCTAGACCCCACATGGAATGAAGGTCGTGCCACTGACTTTCACAGTTCGGAGGAAGAGGCAGTGGTGAGACCGAGCCAACAGCGTAGCAAAAGAGGGAGCAGTGGGCAAAAGCAGAACACCCGCCGCCAAGAGACTCCGCCTGCTACTGACCGCCGCCATCTGGGACCGAGCACCCCAAAGGCAGCTTCAAGGAGTTCCCTGGCATGGCACTTCTTCAAACAATGTGCTGACGACAAGACCCGAGTGGTTTGCACGCTGTGCCATCAGAGCCTGAAGCGAGGCATTAACGTTCTGAACCTTAGCACAACCTGCATGACCAGGCACCTGCATGCAAAGCATGAACTGCAGTGGAGTAAACACCTTAAAGACAAGGAAGTCACTCAGGCTCCCCCTGCTACCTCTTCTTCTGCTGCCGCCTCGGCCTCTTCTGCTGCTGCCGCCTCGGCCTCTTCTGCTGCTGCCGCCTCGGCCTCTTCTGCTGCCGCCGCCTCGGCCTCTTCCTCCGCCTCTGGAGGAACGTTGGCACCTGCCGCCCAGCAAACAGGGGATGTACCACCAACACCACCACCTCCGTCACCAAGCGTCTCAACCATGTCACACGGCAGCGTTCAGCTCTCCATCTCACAAACATTTGAGAGAAAGCGTAAATTCCCACCTAGCCACCCTCGATCCCTGGCCCTGAATGCCAGCATTTCTAAACTACTGGCCTATGAAATGCTGTCATTCAGGCTGGTGGACACAGACAGCTTCAAACAGCTCATGTCGCTTGCTGTCCCACAGTATGTTGTTCCCAGCCGCCACTACTTCTCCAAGAGAGCCGTGCCTTCCCTGCACAACCAAGTATCCGATAAAATCAAGTGTGCACTGCGCAACGCCATCTGTGGCAAGGTCCACCTAACCACAGATACGTGGACCAGTAAGCACGGCCAGGGACGCTATATCTCCCTAACTGCACACTGGGTAAATGTAGTGGCAGCTGGGCCCCAGGCGGAGAGCTGTTTGGCGCACGTCCTTCCGCCGCCAAGGATCGCAGGGCAACATTCTTTGCCTCCTGTTGCCACCTCCTCCTTCTCGGCTTCCTCCTCCTCTTCTTCCACCTGCTCATCCAGTCAGCCACACACCTTCACCACCAACTTCAGCACAGCCCGGGGTAAACGTCAGCAGGCCATTCTGAAACTCATATGTTTGGGGGACAGGCCCCACACCGCGCAGGAGTTGTGGCAGGGTATAGAACAACAGACCGACGAGTGGTTGCTGCCGGTGAGCCTCAAGCCCGGCCTGGTGGTGTGTGATAATGGGCGAAATCTCGTTGCAGCTCTGGGACTAGCCGGTTTGACGCACATCCCTTGCTTGGCGCATGTGCTGAATTTGGTGGTGCAGAAGTTCATTCACAACTACCCCGACATGTCAGAGCTGCTGCATAAAGTGCGGGCCGTCTGTTCGCGCTTCCGGCGTTCACATCCTGCCGCTGCTCGCCTGTCTGCGCTACAGCGTAACTTCGGCCTTCCCGCTCACCGCCTCATATGCGACGTGCCCACCAGGTGGAACTCCACCTTGCACATGCTGGACAGACTGTGCGAGCAGCAGCAGGCCATAGTGGAGTTTCAGCTGCAGCACGCACGGGTCAGTCGCACTACAGAACAGCACCACTTCACCACCAATGACTGGGCCTCCACGCCAGACCTGTGTGCCCTGTTGCGCTGTTTCGAGTACTCCACCAACATGGCCAGTGGCGATGACGCCGTTATCAGCGTTACAATACCACTTCTATGTCTCCTTGAGAAAACACTTAGGGTGATGATGGAAGAGGAGGTGGCCCAGGAGGAGGAGGAGGAGGAGGAGGAAGAGGGGTCATTTTTAGCACTTTCAGGCCAGTCTCTTCGAAGTGACTCAGAGGGAGGTTTTTGGCAACAGCAGAGGCCAGGTACAAATGTGGCCAGCCAGGGCCCACTACTGGAGGACGAGGAGGACGAGGATGAGGAGGAGGTGGAGGAGGATGAGGATGAAGCATGGTCACAGCGGGGTGGCACCCAACGCAGCTCGGGTCCATCACTGGTGCGTGGCTGGGGGGAAAGGCAGGACGATGACGATACGCCTCCCACAGAGGACAGCTTGTCCTTACCCCTGGGCAGCCTGGCACACATGAGCGACTACATGCTGCAGTGCCTGCGCAACGACAGCAGAGTTGCCCACATTTTAACCTGTGCGGACTACTGGGTTGCCACCCTGCTGGATCCACGCTACAAAGACAATGTGCCCACCTTACTTCCTGCACTGGAGCGTGATAGGAAGATGCGCGAGTACAAGCGCACGTTGGTAGACGCGCTACTGAGAGCATTCCCAAATGTCACAGGGGAACAAGTGGAAGCCCAAGGCCAAGGCAGAGGAGGAGCAAGAGGTCGCCAAGGCAGCTGTGTCAATGCCAGCTCCTCTGAGGGCAGGGTTAGCATGGCAGAGATGTGGAAAACTTTTGTCAACACGCCACAGCTAACTGCACCACCACCTGATACGCAACGTGTTAGCAGGAGGCAACATTTCACTAACATGGTGGAACAGTACGTGTGCACACCCCTCCACGTACTGACTGATGGTTCGGCCCCATTCAACTTCTGGGTCTCTAAATTGTCCACGGGGCCAGAGCTAGCCTTTTATGCCTTGGAGGTGCTGGCCTGCCCGGCAGCCAGCGTTTTGTCTGAACGTGTATTCAGCACGGCAGGGGGCGTCATTACAGACAAACGCAGCCGCCAGTCTACAGCCAATGTGGACAAGCTGACGTTCATAAAAATGTACCAGGCATGGATCCCACAGGATCTGTCCGTCCCTTGTCCAGATTAGACATTAACTACCTCCCCTTAACCATATATTATTGGACTCCAGGGCACTTCCTCATTCAATCCTATTTTTATTTTCATTTTACCATTATATTGCGAGGCAACCCAAAGTTGAATGAACCTCTCCTCTGTCTGGGTGCCGGGGCCTAAATATATGACAATGGACTGTTCCAATGTTGGGTGACGTGAAGCCTGATTCTCTGCTATGACATGCAGACTGATTCTCTGCTGACATGAAGCCTGAATCTCTGTTACGGGACCTCTCTCCTCTGCCTGGGTGCTGGGCCTAAATATCTGACAATGGACTGTTACAGTGGTGGCTGACGTGAAGCCTGATTCTCTGCTATGACATGCAGACTGATTCTCTGCTGACATGAAGCCAGATCCTCTGTTACGGGACCTCTCTGCTCTGCCTGGGTGCTGGGCCTAAATATATGACAATGGACTGTTACAGTGGTGGGTGACGTGAAGCCTGATTCTCTGCTATGATATGAAGACTGATTCTCTGCTGACATGAAGCCAGATTGTCTGTTACGGGACCTCTCTCCTCTGCCTGGGTGCTGGGCCTAAATTTATGACAATGGACTGTTGCAGTGGTGGGTGACGTGAAGCCTGATTCTCTGCTATGGGACCTCTCTCCAATTGATTTTGGTTAATTTTTATTTATTTAATTTTTATTTTAATTCATTTCCCTATCCACATTTGTTTGCAGGGGATTTACCTACATGTTGCTGCCTTTTGCAGCCCTCTAGCCTATTCCTGGGCTGTTTTACAGCCTTTTTAGTACCGAAAAGTTCGGGTCACCATTGACTTCAATGGGGTTCGGGTTCGGGAAGAAGTTCAGATCGGGTTCGGATCCCGAACCCGAACATTTCCGGGAAGTTCGGCCGAACTTCTCGAACCCGAACATCCAGGTGTTCGCTCAACTCTACACCTCACCTGTCTGTATGGACTACATCTATATCACTATGATATAGACCTCACCTGTCTACAGTTGTCACGAGGGTGTCAAGACCCACGCCTGACTCCGTTATACCCGGGGTCAGGAAGTCACAGCGGTTAGCGCGCGCTCTATGTAAGATAGGGCTGTTTCCTTATGGTAGCTTCTGGGTTTGCTTTGCAACCCTTTTTGGCTCACTCAGGTATCCATAGCTCCTTCTCCTCAGCTGTTCCTTGTCCAGCACTCCCAACCTCCTTATATTCCCCTCTCCCACTTCTCTGGTGGCCAGATATAATGTAATGACCGGCGTCACGCACAGGGAGGGAAAAGGGAAGGCCCTGCCCAAGGGAGAGGGAAAGGTGGTGACCCCTGACTCACCTTGCGGCTGGCACCTGACTGCCCTGACGTCCCTAGATGGGTTCCTCACCCGTACGCCGATCACGTGCCTAAACCCTGGCTTTCAATAAAATGAGCCCTAGGTAGTGAACGGGCCGGTGGGATCGCTAGTCCGCACCACTGCACTAAGAAGGAAACACCAGGGAGAGGACAGACAATACAGACAAACACATAAACCCAGGTGGGCGACAACAGCAGACCCCAAAGGCCCAATAGGGATCCGGAGGGAAACGTTCTGGAACAACAACCAGAGAACGCAGCAACACAGCTCCAGTGGGTCAGTATAGAAGTCCATGGAGGAAGCTCTATATCTGGCAACCAGAGAAGTGGGAGAGGGGAATATAAGGAGGTTAGGAGTGCTGGACAAGAAACAGCTGAGAGAAGTAGCTACGGATCCCTGAGTGAGCCAAAAAGGGTTGCAAAGCAAACCCAGAAAGCTACCATAAGGAAACATCCCTATCTTACATAGAGCGTGCAGCCAACCGCTGCGACCTCCTGACCCCGGGTACAAAGGAGTCAGGCGTGGGTCTTGACACCCTCGTGACAACAGTCCTCATCCACATCTCACCTGTCTGTATGGACTACATCTATATAACCATGATATACACCTCACCTGTCTACAGTCCTCATCCACATCTCACCTGTCTGTATGGACTACATCTATATAACCATGATATACACCTCACCTGTCTACAGTCCTCATCCACATCTCACCTGTCTGTATGGACTACATCTATATAACCATGTTATACACCTCACCTGTCTACAGTCCTCATCCACATCTCACCTGTCTGTATGGACTACATCTATATAACCATGATATAGACCTCACCTGACTACAGTCCTCTCCTACATGTTACCTGTCTGTATGGACTACATCTATATAACCATGATATACACCTCACCTGACTACAGTCCTCATCCACATCTCACCTGTCTGTATGGACTACATCTATATAACCATGATATAGACCTCCCCTGTCTACAGTCCTCATCCACATCTCACCTGTCTGTATGGACTACATCTATATAACCATGATATACACCTCACCTGACTACAGTCCTCATCTAAATCTCACCTGTCTGTATGGACTACATCTATATAACCATGATATACACCTCACCTGTCTGTATGGACTACATCTATATCACCATGTTATACACCTCACCTGTCTACAGACCTCATCTACATCTCACCTGTCTGTATGGACTACATTGATATAACCATGCTATACACCTCACCTGTCTACAGTCCTCATCTACATCTCACCTGTCTGTATGGACTACATCTATATAACCATGTTATTCACCTCACCTGTCTACAGTCCTCATCCACATCTCACCTGTCTGCATGGACTACATCTATATAACCATGTTATACACCTCAGCTGTCCACAGTACTCATCTACATCTCACCTGTCTGTATGGATTACATCTATATAACCATGATATAGACCTCACCTGTCTACAGTCCTTATCTACATCTCACCTGTCTGCATGGACTACATCTATATAACCATGGTATACACCTCACCTGTATACAGTCCTCATCCACATCTCACCTGTCTGCATGGACTACATCTATATAACCATGTTATACACCTCAGCTGTCCACAGTACTCATCTACATCTCACCTGTCTGTATGGATTACATCTATATATCCATGTTATACACCTCACCTGTCTACAGTCCTGATCTACATCTCACCTGTCTGCATGGACTACATCTATATAACCATGGTATACACCTCACCTGTATACAGTCCTCATCCACATCTCACCTGTCTGCATGGACTACATCTATATAACCATGTTATAGACCTCACCTGTCTACAGTCCTCATCTACATCTCACCTGTCTGTATGGACTACATCTATATAACCATGTTATACACCTCACCTGTCTACAGTCCTCATCCACATCTCACGTGTCTGTATGAACTACATCTATATCACCATGTTATACATCTCACCTGTCTGCATGGACTACATCTATATAACCATGTTATACACCTCACCGGTCTACAGTCCTCATCCACATCTCACCTGTCTGTATGGACTACATCTATATCACCATGTTATACACGCCACCTGTCTACAGTCCTTATCCACATCTCACATGTCTGTATGGACTACATCTATATCACCATGTTATACATCTCACCTGTTTGCATGGACTACATCTATATAACCATGGTATACACCTCACCTGTGTACAGTCCTCATCTACTTCTCACCTGTCTGTATGGACTACATCTATATAACCATGTTTTACACCTCACCTGTCTACAGTCCTCATCTACATGCCATGCGGTGCTTATACTCATACAAGACATAGGAGGCCGGTGGGAAATTCCCGCTCATTCCCGGGCACAGTGTGTATGGTGACCTGTCTGCATGGACTACATCTATATAATCATGATATAGACCTCCCCTGTCTACAGTCCTCATCTACATCTCACTAGTCTGTATGGACTACATCTATATCACCATGTTATACATCTCACCTGTCTGTATGGACTACATCTATATAACCATGATATACACCTCCCCTGTCTACAGACCTCATCTACATCTCACCTGTCTGTATGGACTACATCTATATAACCATGTTATACACCTCACCTGTCTACAGACCTCATCTACATCTCACCTGTCTGTATGGACTACATCTATATAACCATGATATAGACCTCCCCTGTCTACAGTCCTCATCCACATCTCACCTGTCTGTATGGACTACATCTATATAACCATGTTATAGACCTCACCTGGGTACAGTGCTCATCCACATCTCACCTGTCTGTATGGACTACATCTATATAACCATGATATACACCTCACCTGTCTACAGTCATCATCTACATCTCACCTGTCTGTATGGACTACATCTATATAACCCTGATATAGACCTCACCTGTCTACAGTCATCATCCACATCTCACCTGTCTGTATGGACTACATCTATATAACCATGATATACACCTCACCTGTCTACAGTCCTCATCTACATCTTACCTGTCTGTATGGACTACATCTATATAACCATGATATAGACCTCACCTGTCTACAGTCCTCATCTACATCTCACTAGTCTGTATGGACTACATCTATATCACCATGTTATACATCTCACCTGTCTGTATGGACTACATCTATATAACCATGATATACACCTCCCCTGTCTACAGACCTCATCTACATCTCACCTGTCTGTATGGACTACATCTATATAACCATGTTATACACCTCACCTGTCTACAGACCTCATCTACATCTCACCTGTCTGTATGGACTACATCTATATAACCATGATATAGACCTCCCCTGTCTACAGTCCTCATCCACATCTCACCTGTCTGTATGGACTACATCTATATAACCATGTTATAGACCTCACCTGGGTACAGTGCTCATCCACATCTCACCTGTCTGTATGGACTACATCTATATAACCATGATATACACCTCACCTGTCTACAGTCATCATCTACATCTCACCTGTCTGTATGGACTACATCTATATAACCATGATATAGACCTCACCTGTCTACAGTCATCATCTACATCTCACCTGTCTGTATGGACTACATCTATATAACCATGATATACACCTCACCTGTCTACAGTCCTCATCTACATCTTACCTGTCTGTATGGACTACATCTATATAACCATGATATAGACCTCACCTGTCTACAGTCCTCATCTACATCTCACTAGTCTGTATGGACTACATCTATATCACCATGTTATACATCTCACCTGTCTGTATGGACTACATCTATATAACCATGATATAGACCTCACCTGTCTACAGTTGTCACGAGGGTGTCAAGACCCACGCCTGACTCCGTTATACCCGGGGTCAGGAATTCGCAGCGGTTGGCGCGCGCTCTATGTAAGATAGGGCTGTTTCCTTATGGTAGCTTCAAGGTTTGCTTTGCAACCCTTTTTGGCTCACTCAGGGATCTGTAGCTCCTTCTCCTCAGCTGTTCCTTGTCCAGCACTCCCAACCTCCTTATATTCCCCTCTCACACTTATCTGGTGGCCAGATATAATGTAATGACCGGCGTCACGCACAGGGAGGGAAAAGGGAAAGCCCTGCCCAAGAGAGAGGAAAAGGTGGTGACCCCTGACTCACATTGTGGCTGGCACCTGACTGCCCTGACGTCCCTAGACGGGTTCCTCACCCGTACGCCGATCACGTGCCTAAACCCTGGCTTTCCCTAAGATGAGCCCTAGATAGTGAACGGGCCAGTGGGATCGCTAGTCCGCACCACTGCACTAAGAGGGAAACACCAGGAGAGGACAGACAATACAGACAAACACATAAACCCAGGTGGGCGACCACAGCAGTCCACAAAGGTCCAACAGGGATCCGGAGGGAAACGTTCTGAACCAACAACCAGAGAACGCAGCAACACAGCTCCAGTGGGTCAGTATAGAAGTCCAGGCAGGAAGCTCTGTATCTGGCAACCAGAGAAGTGTGAGAGAGGGGAATATAAGGAGGTTGGGAGTGCTGGACAAGGAACAGCTGAGGAGAAGGAGCTACGGATCCCTGAGTGAGCCAAAAGGGTTGCAAAGCAAACCCAGAATCTACCATAAGGAAACATCCCTATCTTACATAGAGCGTGCAGCCAACCGTTGCGACTTCCTGACCCCGGGTATAACGGAGTCAGGCGTGGGTCTTGACACCCTCGTGACAACAGTCCTCATCCACATCTCACCTGTCTGTATGGACTACATCTATATAACCATGATATACACCTCACCTGTCTACAGTCCTCATCCACATCTCAACTGTCTGCATAGACTACATCTATATAGCCATGATATAGACCTCACCTGACTACAGTCCTCTCCTACATCTTACCTGTCTGTATGGACTACATCTATATAACCATGATATACACCTCACCTGACTACAGTCCTCTCCTACATCTCACCTGTCTGTATGGACTACATCTATATAACCATGATATACACCTCACCTGTCTACAGACCTCATCTACATCTCACCTGTCTGTATGGACTACATCTATATAACCATGATATAGACCTCCCCTGTCTACAGTCTTCATCTAAATCTCACCTGTCTGTATGGACTACATCTATATAACCATGTTATAGACCTCACCTGTCTACAGTCCTCATCCACATCTCACCTGTCTGTATGGACTACATCTATATCACCATGTTATACACCTCACCTGTCTACAGACCTCATCTACATCTCACCTGTCTGTATGGACTACATTGATATAACCATGCTATACACCTCAGCTGTCCACAGTACTCATCTACATCTCACCTGTCTGTATGGATTACATCTATATATCCATGTTATACACCTCACCTGTCTACAGTCCTTATCTACATCTCACCTGTCTGCATGGACTACATCTATATAACCATGGTATACACCTCACCTGTATACAGTCCTCATCCACATCTCAACTGTCTGCATGGACTACATCTATATAACCATGTTATAGACCTCACCTGTCTACAGTCCTCATCTACATCTCACCTGTCTGTATGGACTACATCAATATAACCCTGATATAGACCTCACCTGTCTACAGTCATCATCCACATCTCACCTGTCTGTATGGACTACATCTATATAACCATGATATACACCTCACCTGTCTACAGTCCTCATCTACATCTTACCTGTCTGTATGGACTACATCTATATAACCATGATATAGACCTCACCTGTCTACAGTCCTCATCTACATCTCACTAGTCTGTATGGACTGCATCTATATAACCATGTTATACCTGTCTGTATGGACTATATCTATATAACCATGATATAGACCTCCCCTGTCTACAGTCCTCATCTACATCTCACCTGTCTTTATGGACTACATCTATATTACCATGTTATACACCTCACCTGTCTACAGTCCTCATACACATCTCACCTGTCTGTATGGACTACATCTATATAACCATGTTATACACCTCACCTGTCTACAGTCCTCATCTACATCTCACCTGTCTGTATGGACTACATCTATATATAACCATGATATAGACCTTACCTGTCTACAGACCTAATCTACATCTCACCTGTCTGTATGGACTATATCTTTATAACCATGATATACACCTCCCCTGTCTACAGTCCTCATCTACTTCTCACCTGTCTGTATGGACCACATCTATATAACCATGTTATAGACCTCACCTGTCTACAGTCCTCATCCACATCTCACCTGTCTGTATGGACTACATCTATATAACCATGTTATAGACCTCACCTGTCTACAGTCCTCATCTACTTCTCACCTGTATGTATGGAATACATCTATATAACCATGATATACACCTCACCTGTCTACAGACCTCATCTACATCTCATCTGTCTGTATGGACTACATCTATATAACCATGTTATACACCTCACCTGTCTACAGTTCTGATCTACATCTCACCTGTCTGCATGGACTACATCTATATAACCATGATACACACCTCACCTGTCTACAGACCTCATCTACATCTCACCTGTCTGCATGGACTACATCTATATCACCATGTTATACGCCGCACCAATCTACAGTCCTCATCTACATCTTACCTGTCTGTATGGACTACATTGATATAACCATGCTATCCACCTCACCTGTCTACAGTCCTCATCTACATCTCACCTGTCTGTATGGACTACATCTATATAACCATGTTATACACCTCACCTGTCTACAGTCCTGATCTACATCTCACCTGTCTGCATGGACTACATCTATATAACCATGTTATACACCTCACCTGTCTAAAGTCCTCATCCACATCTCACCTGTCTGTATGGACTACATCTATATCACCATGTTATACATCTCACCTGTCTGCATGGACTACATCTATATAACCATGTTATACACCTCACCGGTCTACAGTCCTCATCCACATCTCACCTGTCTGTATGGACTACATATATATAACCATGGTATACACCTCACTTGTGTACAGTCCTCATCTACTTCTCACCTGTCTGTATGGACTACATCTATATAACCATGTTATACACCTCACCTGTCTACAGTCCTCATCCACATCTCACCTGTCTGTATGGACTACATCTATATCACCAAGTTATACACCTCACCTGTCTACAGTCCTCATCTACATCTCACCTGTCTGCATGGACTACATCTATATAACCATGTTATAGACCTCACCTGTCTACAGTCCTCATCCACATCTCACCTGTCTGTATGAACTACATCTATATCACCATGATATAAACCTCACCTGTCTACAGTCCTCATCCACATCTCACCTGTCTGTATGGACTACATCTATATCACCATGTTATACACCTGACCTGTCTACAGTCCTCATCCACATCTCACCTGTCTGTATGGACTACATCTATATAACCATGTTATGCACCTCACCCCTGTCTGTATGGACTACATCTATATAACCATGATATACACCTCACTTGTCTACAGTCCTCATCTACATCTCACCTGTCTGTATGGACTACATCTATATAACCATGATATACACCTCACCTGTCTACAGTCCTCATCTTCATCTCACCTGTCTGTATGGACTACATCTATATATCTATGATATACACCTCACCTGTCTACAGTCCTCATCTACATCTCACCTGTCTGTATGGACTACATCTATATAACCATGTTATACACCTCACCTGTCTACAGTCCTCATCTACATCTCACCTGTCTGTATGGACTACATCTATATAACCATGTTATACACCTCACCTGTCTACAGTCCTCATCTACATCTCACCTGTCTGTATGGACTACATCTATATAACCATGATATACACCTCGCCTGTCTACAGTCCTCATCTACATCTCACCTGTCTGCATGGACCACATCTATATAACCATGATATACACCTCATCTGTCTACAGTCCTCATCCACATCTCACCTGTCTGTATGGACCACATCTATATAACCATGATATACACCTCACCTGTTTACAATCCTCATCCACATCTCACCTGTCTGTATGGACTACATCGTATATAACCATGTTATACACCTCACCTGTCTACAGATCCTCATCCCACAATCACTCACCTGTCTGTATGGACTACATCTATATACCATGATTATACACCTCACCTGTCTACAGTCCTCATCCACATCTCACCTGTCTGTATGGACTAACATCTATATAACCATGATATACACCTCACCTGTCTGACAGTCCTCATCCACCATCTCAACCTGTCTGTATGGACTACATCTATATAACCATGATATACCACCTGCCACTGTCTACAGGGTCCTCATCTACATCTCACCGTGCTGTAATGGACTACATCTATATCAACCATGATATACCCTTATACAGTCCCTCTACATCTCACCTGCCTGCATGGACTACATCGTCACCATGTTATACACCTTACCTGGCTACAGTCCCATCTACTTCACCTGTCTGCATGGACTACATCTATATAACCATGTCTAACACCTCACCTGTCTACAGTCCGTCATCCACAGCTCACCTGTGCTGCATGGACTACAATCTACATCAACCGATGTTATACACCTCACCTGTCTACAGTCCTCATCTACATCTCACCTGTCCTGTTATGGACTACATCTATATACACCATCGTTATAGACCTCACCTGTCTACAGTCCTCATCTACTTCTCACCTGTCTGTATGGGCTACATCTATATAACCATGATATAGACCTAACCTGTCTACAGTCCTCATCCACATCTCACCTGTCTGTATGGACTACATCTATATCACCATGTTATACACCTCACCTGTCTACAGTCCTCATCTACATCTCACCTGTCTGCATGGACTACATCTATATAACCATGTCATACACCTCCCTGTCTACAGTCCTCATCTACTTCTCACCTGTCTGTATGGGCTACATCTATAGAACCATGATATAGACCTAACCTGTCTACAGTCCTCATCCCATCTCACCTGTCTGTATGGACTACATCTATATCACCATGTTATACACCTCACCTGTCTACAGTCCTCATCTACATCTCACCTGTCTGTATGGACTATATCTTTATAACCATGATATACACCTCCCCTGTCTACAGTCCTCATCTACATCTCACCTGCCTGCATGGACTACATCTATATCACCATGTTATACACCTCACCTGTCTACAGTCCTCATCTACATCTCACCTGTCTGCATGGACTACATCTATATAACCATGTCATACACCTCACCTGTCTACAGTCCTCATCTACTTCTCACCTGTCTGTATGGGCTACATCTATATAACCATGATATAGACCTCACCTGTCTACAGTCCTCATCCACATCTCACCTGTCTGTATGGACTACATCTATATAACCATGTTATAGACCTCACCTGTCTACAGTCCTCATCTACATCTCACCTGTCTGTATGGACTACATCTATATAACCATGATATACACCTCGCCTGTCTACAGTCCTCATCTACATCTCACCTGTCTGCATGGACTATATCTATATAACCATGATATACACCTCACCTGTCTACAGACCTCATCCACATCTCACCTGTCTGTATGGACCACATCTATATAACCATGATATACACCTCATCTGTCTACAGTCCTCATCCACATCTCACCTGTCTGTATGGACCACATCTATATAACCATGATATACACCTCACCTGTTTACAATCCTCATCCACATCTCACCTGTCTGTATGGACTACATCTATATAACCATGTTATACACCTCACCTGTCTACAGTCCTCATCTACATCTCACCTGTCCTGTATGGACCTACAATCTTTATAACCATGATATACACCTCACCTGTCTACAGTCCTCATCCACATCTCACCCTGTCTGTATGGACTACAGCTAATAACCATGAGATACACCTCGCCTGTCTACAGTCCTCATCTACATCTCACCTGTCTGTATGGACTACATCTATATCACACCATGTTATAAACACCTCACCTGTCCTACAGTCCTCATCTACATCTCACCTGTCCTGTATGGACTATATCTTTATAACTATGATATACACCTCCCCTGTCTACAGTCCTCATCTACATCTCACCTGCCTGCATGGACTACATCTATATCACCATGTTATACACCTCACCTGTCTACAGTCCTCATCTACATCTCACCTGTCTGCATGGACTACATCTATATAACCATGTCATACACCTCACCTGTCTACAGTCCTCATCCACATCTCACCTGTCTGTATGGACTACATCTACATCACCATGTTATACACCTCACCTGTCTACAGTCCTCATCTACATCTCACCTGTCTGTATGGACTACATCTATATAACCATGTTATAGACCTCACCTGTCTACAGTCCTCATCCACATCTCACCTGTCTGTATGGACTACATCTATATAACCATGATATACACCTCGCCTGTCTACAGTCCTCATCTACATCTCACCTGTCTGCATGGACTACATCTATATAACCATGATATACAACTCACCTGTCTACAGACCTCATCCACATCTCACCTGTCTGTATGGACCACATCTATATAACCATGTTATACACCTCACCTGTCTACAGTCCTCATCTACATCTCACCTGTCTGTATGGACTACATCTATATAACCATGATATACACCTCACCTCTCTACAGTCCTCATCTACATCTCACCTGTCTGTATGGACTACATCTATATAACCATGATATACACCTCACCTTCTACAGTCCTCATCCACAGCTCACCTGTCTGTATGGACTACATCTATATAACCATGTTATACACCTCACCTGTCTACAGTCCTCATCTACATCTCACCTGTCTGTATGGACTACATTCTATATAACCATGATATACACCTCCCTGTCTACGTCCTCATCTACATCTCACCTGTCGTATGGACACATCTATATCACCATGTTATACACCTCACCTGTCTACAGTCCTCATTACATCTCACCTGTCTGTATGGACACATCTATATAACCATGATATACCACCTCACCTGTCTACAGTCCTCATCCTACATCTCACCTGTCCTGTATGGACTAATCTATATACCATGTATACACCTCCACCTGTCTACAGTCCTCATCTACATCTCACCTGTCTGCATGGACTACATCTATATAACCATGATATACACCTCACCTGTCTACAGATCCTCATCCACATCTCACCTGTCCTGTATGGACCTACATTCTATATAACCATGACTACTACACCTCATCCTGTCTACAGTCCTCATCCACATCTCACCTGTCTGTATGGACCACATCTAATCTGAATAAACCATGATATACACCTCACCTGTGTTACAATCCTCATCCAACATCTCACCTGTTCTGTATGGACTACATCTAGATAACCATGTTATACAACCTCACCTGTCTAAGTCCTCATCTACATCTCACCTGTCTGCATGGACTAGATCCTAATAAAGCCATGTGATATACCACCTCACCTGTCCTACAGACCTCATCCACATCTCACCTGTCCTGTATGGACCACATCTATAATAACCATGCAATATACATCGCTCATCTGGATCGACAGTCCTCATCACAATCTCACCTGTCTGTATGGAAACCACATCTATATAACCAGGATACTACAACCTCACCTGTTTACAATCCTCATCCACATCTCACCTGTCTGTATTGGCACTAACATCATATATACCATGTTATAACACCTCACCTTCTACAGTCCTCATCTACATCTCAACCTAGTCTGTATGGATGCTTACATCTTTATAACCAATGATAAATACAGCTCATACGCTGTCTACAGTCCTCATCCACATCTCACCTGTCTGTATGGACTACATCTATATAACCATGATATACACCTCGCCTGTCTACAGTCCTCATCTACATCTCACCTGTCTGTATGGACTACATCTATATCACCATGTTATACACCTCACCTGTCTACAGTCCTCATCTACATCTCACCTGTCTGTATGGACTACATCTATATAACCATGATATACACCTCACCTGTCTACAGTCCTCATCTACATCTCACCTGTCTGATGGACTACATCTATATACCATGTTATACCCTCACCTGTCTACAGTCCTCATCTACATCTCACCTGTCTGTGGACTACATCTATATAACCATGTATACACCTCACCCTGTCTACAGTCCTCATCCACAGTCTCACCTGTCTGTATGGACTACATCTAATAACCATGTTATACACCTCACCTGTCTACAGTCCTCATCTACATCTCACCTGTCTGTATGGACTACATCTATATAACCATGTTATACCTCACCTGTCTACAGTCCTCATCTACATCTCACCTGTCTGTATGGACTACATCTATATAACCATGATATACACCTCACCTGTCTACAGTCCTCATCTACATCTCACCTGTCTGTATGGACTACATCTATATAACCATGATATACACCTCACCTGTCTACAGTCCTCATCTACATCTCACCTGTCTGTATGGACTACATCTATATAACCATGTTATACACCTCACCTGTCTACAGTCCTCATCTACATCTCACCTGTCTGTATGGACTACATCTATAACCATGTATACACCTCACCTGTCTACAGTCCTCATCTACATCTCACCTGTCTGTATGGACTACATCTATATAACCATGATATACACCTCACCTGTCTACAGTCCTCATCCACATCTCACCTGTCTGTATGGACTACATCTATATAACCATGTTATACACCTCACCTGTCTACAGTCCTCATCTACATCTCACCTGTCTGTATGGACTACATCTATATAACCATGATACACCTCACCTGTCTACAGTCCTCATCTACATCTCACCTGTCTGTATGGACTACATCTATATAACCATGTTATACACCTCACCTGTCTACAGTCCTCATCTACATCTCACCTGTCTGTATGGACTACATCTATATAACCATGTTATACACCTCACCTGTCTACAGTCCTCATCTACATCTCACCTGTCTGTATGGACTACATCTATATAACATGATACACCTCACCTGTCTACAGTCCTCATCTACATCTCACCTGTCTGTATGGACTACATCTATATAACCATGATATACACCTCACCTGTCTACAGTCCTCATCCACATCTCACCTGTCTGTATGGACTACATCTATATAACCATGATATACACCTCACCTGTCTACAGTCCTCTACATCTCACCTGTCTGTATGGACTACATCTATATAACCATGTATACCCTCACCTGTTACAGTCCTCATCCATCTCACCTGTCTGTATGGACTACATCTATATCCATGTTATACACCTCACCTGTCTACAGTCCTCATCTACATCTCACCTGTCTGTATGGACTATATCTATATAACCATGATATACACCTCACCTGTCTACAGTCCTCATCCATCTCACCTGTCTGTATGGACTACATCTATATAACCATGATTACACCTCACCTGTCTACAGTCCTCATCTACATCTCACCTGTCTGTATGGACTACATCTATATACTGTAATCATGATATACACCTCACCTGTTACAGTCCTCATCTACATCTCACCTGTCTGTATGGACTACATCTATATAACCATGTTATCACCTCACCTGTCTACAGTCCTCATCTACATCTCACCTGTCTGTATGGACTACATCTATATAACCATGATACACCTCACCTGTCTACAGTCCTCATCACATCTCACCTGTCTGTATTGACTACATCTATATAACCATGATATACACCTCACCTGTCTACAGTCCTCATCTACATCTCACCTGTCTGTATGGACTACATCTATATAACCATGTTATACACCTCACCTGTCTACAGTCCTCATCTACATCTCACCTGTCTGTATGGACTATATCTATATAACCATGATACACCTCACCTGTCTACAGTCCTCATCTACACTCACCTGCTGTATGGACTACATCTATATACCATGTTATACACCTCACCTGTCTACAGTCCTCATCCACATCTCACCTGTCTGTATGGACTACATCTATATAACCATGTATACACCTCACCTGTCTACAGTCCTCATCCACATCTCACCTGTCTGTATGGACTACATCTATATACCATGTTATACACCTCACCTGTCTACAGTCCTCATCTACATCTCACCTGTCTGTATGGACTACATCTATATAACCATGTTAACCTCACCTGTCTACAGTCCTCATCCATCTCACCTGTCTGTATGGACTACATCTATATAACCATGATATACACCTCACCTGTCTACAGTCCTCATCTACATCTCACCTGTCTGCATGGACTACATCTATATAACCATGATATACAACTCACCTGTCTACAGACCCTCATCCACATCTCACCTGTCTGTATGACCACATTCTATATAACCATGTTATACCCCTCACCTGTCTACAGTCCTCATCTACATCTCACCTGTCTGTATGGACTACATCTATATAACATGATATACACCTCACCTCTCTACAGTCCTCATCTACATCTCACCTGTCTGTATGGACTACATCTATATAACCATGATTACACCTCACCTCTCTACAGTCCTCATCCACATCTCACCTGTCTGTATGGACTACATCTATATAACCATGATATACACCTCACATTCTACAGTCCTCATCTTCATCTCACCTGTCTGTATGGACTACATCTATATATCTATGATATACACCTCACCTGTCTACAGTCCCTCATCTACTCTCACCTGTCTGTATGGACTACAGTCTATATCACCATGTTATACACCTCACCTGTCTACAGCCCTCATCTACATCTCACCTGTCCTGTATGGACTACATCTATATAACCATGTTATACACCTCACCTGTCTACAGTCCTCATCTACATCTCACCTGTCCCTGTAATGGACTAACATCTATATACCATGATATACACCTCGCCTGTCCTACAGTCCTCATCTACCTCTCACCTGTCTGCATGGACTATATCTATATAACCAGATAATACACCTCACCTGTCTACAGACCTCATCCACATCTCACCTGTCTTATGGACCACATCTATATAACCATGATATACACCTCATCTGTCTGCAGTCCTCATCCACATCTCACCTGTCTGTATGGACCTCATCTATATAACCATGATATACACCTCACCTGTTTACAATCCTCATCCACATCTCACCTGTCTGTATGGACTACATCTATATAACCATGTTATACACCTCACCTGTCTACAGTCCTCATCTACATCTCACCTGTCTGTATGGACTACATCTTTATAACCATGATATACACCTCACCTGTCTACAGTCCTCATCCACATCTCACCTGTCTGTATGGACTACATCTATATAACCATGATATACACCTCCCCTGTCTACAGTCCTCATCTACATCTCACCTGCCTGCATGGACTACATCTATATCACCATGTCATACACCTCACCTGTCTACAGTCCTCATCCACATCTCACCTGTCTGCATGGACTACATCTACATCACCATGTTATACACCTCACCTGTCTACAGCCCTCATCTACATCTCACCTGTCTGTATGGACTACATCTATATAACCCATGTATAGACCTCACCTGTCTACAGTCCTCATCTACTTCTCACCTGTCTGTATAGGCTACATCTATATAACCATGATATAGACCTCACCTGTCCTACAGTCCTCATCCACATCTCACCTGTCTGTATGGACTACATCTATATAACCATGATATACACCTCGCCTGTCTACAGTCCTCATCTACATCTCACCTGTCTGCATGGACTACATCTATATAACCATGATATACAACTCACCTGTCTACAGACCTCATCCACATCTCACCTGTCTGTATGGACTACATCTATATAACCATGATATACACCTCACCTCTCTACAGTCCTCATCCACATCTCACCTGTCTGTATGGACTACATCTATATAACCATGATATACACCTCGCCTGTCTACAGTCCTCATCTACATCTCACCTGTCTGCATGGACTACATCTATATAACCATGATATACAACTCACCTGTCTACAGACCTCATCCACATCTCACCTGTCTGTATGGACTACATCTATATACCATGATATACACCTCACCTCTCTACAGTCCTCATCCACATCTCACCGTCTGTATGGACTAAATCTATATAACCATGTTATACACCTCACCGGTCTACAGTCCTCATCCACATCTCACCTGTCTGTATGGACTACATCTATTTTACCATGTTATACATCTCACCTGTCTGTATGGACTACATCTATTTTACTATGTTATAGACCTCACCGGTCTACAGTCCTCATCTACATCTCACCTGTCTGTATGGACTACATCTATATAACCATGATATACAACTCCCCTGTCTGCATGTCTGTGAAGGTTCTCATTTATCCAGGTCATGGTATATCTGTAAAGAATAAATCAAGGCAACTGGACGTACTGCAGATTTCTTGAAAACGTTTCACTCGTTCTTCCAACGAGCTTTCTCAATTCTGAGTGACTGTACAAAAATTCTGGGAATAAATATGTAACTGAATCATATTTATCATAATCATGATATACACCTCACCTGTCTACAGTCCTCATCTACATCTCACCTGTCTGCATGGACTACATCTATATTACCATGTTATAGACCTCACCTGTCTACAGTCCTCATCTACATCTCACCTGTCTGCATGGACTACATCTATATAACCATGGTATACACCTCACCTGTCTACAGTCCCTATGCACACCTCACCTGTCTACAGTCCCTATGCACACCTCACCTGTCTACAGTCCCTATGCACAGCTCACCTGTCTACAGTCCCTATGAACACCTCACCTGTCTACAGTCCCTATGCGCAGCTCACCTGACTACAGTCCCTATGCACAGCTCACCTGTCTATATGGACTACGACTATTCTAGTCCAGCACGCCGGTTTTCCCGTATGCTGTATGTAGAAAACACATCTCACCTGTTTCGTGAAAGCGTTGTCTGTATTTTGCTATTTGCTTCTGTTTCTTAGTTTCTTATCCAAAGCTTATCAAGCGCTCAGGCGGGCGATACCAGTAAAACAATAGACCCGGCTTGTGGATTGGTTGTCGTTACAACATACCCTAAAGAAGGTGACATTGAGAACATACCGACAGCAATGTCACAGAACTACATCCACCCTAGATAGAAAGCTTCTGACCGTGCTGCTTTCACGTTCCTGAGGATGCGTGTCAGGCCAGGAATCTGTATCTCTGTATCCTACAGAACTCCTCTGAATCTCCATATCTTATTCTTCATCATATGCTATGACTCTTCCCGGTGTGTAGTCTGTATCCTATGTCTGTTCTCTGTATGTTTCTTCCATGTAGTTATTAGAATATCGGTCAAAGTTCATTTATTTCAGTAATGTAACTTAGAAGGTGACGCTAACATGAGACTCATTGCAGGCCGAGCGAGAGATTCCAGGCCTTTACTTGTTATAATGTGGATGATTATGGCCTACAGCTTATGAAACCCCAAAGTCACAGTCTCAGGTCCCCTTTGCTCAGGGGGTATGGAGTAATGACCAGAGTCTGACACTGTGAGCCGAGAATATTCAACCTTTTCAAAAAATTCTAATTTTAAGTTACATTACTGAAATAAATGGACTTTTGCACGATATTCTCATTTTCCGAGTTTCACCTGTAGTCTCTTCCTTGTATCCTATGTTCTCCATACATTCTAGCTCTTTTTTGCCTCCTTACTGTATCCTGTCTCTTCCACGTACCTTGGAGTCCTCTACTGTACATTTCATCTCTTCCCGGTATGTCTCCTCTTTGAATACTACGGGACAGATTTATCCCAGACCGGCCGTACACCATGCAGAATCCAGCGGTCCAAGCGTCTATACCAATTTGTACACCAGCCAGAAAGTTGGCGTAAAGCGCCCTTTCCGTTTAGTTCATGACTTTTTTACGCCACTTTTCTGCCATATATTAATGAGAACTCTACCCTTTCCTTTTTTTTCCATATTGTACAACTCTTTTCTGTACTTTACGTCTGCACATCCGAGCTTTCTTGCCTTTACCCTACATCTCTTCTGTGTATTTTCATGTGTAATGTTTAGCTATTCTGGCGGTCTGTGCCCCCATCCCCCACAGTCTCACTTTCTCAGGTGGGCACGGTTTCTGGGGCACTCACCGGGTCCCCTTTCCTGTTTCCCCAGTGATTCATGTCCCAGTACTGTATCCGGGAAGCCATTGCTGCTGGAGGATTCTTCCATACAGGCTGTGACCTGCTTGACCTGCTGGCACGCACTCCCTACATCTCTTGAAGGGCCAACGTGTGCACACTTTAGACTTCCCCAGCCAATGGTTGGCCACCTTAGGGTACTTAAAGCATCTTCTCCTATGAGAGAGTGCCTAAGTAGTAGGTTCTAGTTGTCTAGTGTACTTCATAGTCTTATTAGTCTGCCTGTCTCTGCATTTGACCCATTGCTTCCTGACCTCTTGCCAGTTCTCCGTTCTGACCCTCAGCTGCCCACCTTGTTTATCACAATGAACGCACTCTGACCTCAGCCTGCTTGATTCCCTTGGTGCTCTGCACCGGTGTCTCTTGGCCCCTATGGGTCAAGATTCACTGAATGAAGACTTCTCCAAGAGGTAGTGGTAGCAGAGCACAGAAACCTGTAGAGGGGTCAAAGCGTGAAGATCAGGAGGTCCACTTACTTAACAACAAGTCCAGCAATAAGATGCAATCAATATAATCGAGTTCCTTAAAGCAAAAATATCAATGGTCCAGCAAAAAACATGCACCTTAAAATCATTAACTTTATTTAATCTATTTAAAAAAAAACGTGAATAAGAAGGTCCGGGTTATCAATTAATCTATTGGCCAATAATGCGATACAATTAAAGACCAGACAGGGGACCTACCAGGA